>NW_022604300.1:0-12216 GCF_008692095.1 Etheostoma spectabile
AGTATGTCGAAATTCGTAAAAAGTCATAGTAAGGAAAATGCGAGTTGAATGAGGGAAATAAGACGGTTGGAGACTGGTCCCCAGGCAATACATGGCTGCAATTGCAAACTTGAAATCAGATTTCTCCTCCAAACTGGATGGCATTCTATCAGCAATAGACAATGGTTAAAAAAGATGTTACCGAATGCGCCGAGCGGGTTGGTGATGGCGGAAAGTGCGGATATCTGCGGCAGAGGACCACGTCACCGTCTACCGCTAAGGTCCAGGTCCTCGAAAATAAAAATAAGAACTCGAAGGAAAAGTGTTGGACTTGGAGACAGATCGCGACGATCTAACCTGAGACTGGTTAACCTTCCTGAGGGCGCGGAGGGAGAGGACGCCTGCGCCTTTCTGGAAAACTGGCTACCGGAGGCTCTGAACCTGGCACGCTACGCACCACTCTGACACGGCAAAGCGCACCCGCTTGGCCAGAAAACCATCTAACACCGCTGCACCAAGGACTCTATTATGAGTTCTTACACTACAGGGATAAAGCACTGTGATAAGAGCTGCCAGGACGAAGGGACAGATCCCTATTCAAGAACCATCCGGTGAGATTTTATGAGGACCTCGCAGCTGGTGTGCAAAAAACAGAAAGAGTTTGACGGGTGTGAGACAACAACTCCGTGCCATGGGGATACGATACGGCATGATTCCTCCCGCTGGACTACTGGTGACACACAACGGTCAGTCTCGGATCTTTAACCAACCAGCTGAAGCAGAGAACTTTGTAAGGACTCTGAATCAGAAAGTGGACCTGGGTAGACAATGACATCAATACATCGCAAAGTCTTAAAAGGGATGGACAATTACAATACCTAAAGTTAAGTAAATAAGTAAGACTTAAAAATTTGTTTATTATATTCCCTGTTTGCTATCCCAGAAGCTCATAGACATAGGCCAAATAAAACGAGTTTCTTATTGTATTGGGGTGGGGTAAGAGGGAAATATTCACACTTCGGCTGTTCCTCACTTTCGTGGTGGACCAGCCTTCAGCTGTTAGATGGGTACCAGAGTACAAAAAGGGGGGGAGGAGGGTGGGCAACAGAGTTCGAAGGGATTTACTGTTCAGTGTTCATCATTACCATGGGTATAGTTTTTAACATTCAAATGTTCTTGTTTTCTTTGTTTTAAACAATTTGAAAATATAGGAAGCCCATTAAGTGTTATACAGTATGTCTGTGGATTAAGAATTAAAGTGTCTTCTTGGAACTGCAGAGGATACAGAAACTAAAAAAAGTTAAGCAGATAATGACTAGGGTGAAATCTATGCACTCTGATATCGTGTTATTTCAGGAAACTCACCTGTTGTCTGGACAGGAGGCAAGGATTGGCAGGAGGTGCAGGGCAGCATATATTCAGCACCTTTTACTTCCCAAGCAAGAGGGGTTATGATTCTGATTCATAAATCCGTACCATTCCGTGTGACAAGGGTTATTAGAGACAAGGCTGGAGGTACATTATTCTGCAGGGCACAATTATTTCAGAAAAAATAAATCTGATAAATATTTATGCCCCAAATGTTGACGACCCAGTTTTTTTTCAAATCTCTTTCTTACAATTTCATCTTTGTCTGGCAGCTATATTATAGCAGGAGATTTTAACTGCACAATGAACCCAGAACTGGACAGAAGTTCAGGTACTGACAACTCTCACTCTAAAAGTAGACAAACAATTCAATACTTTATGAAGGAACTTAATTTGATGGATATTTGGAGAGACATGAATCCAAAGAGCTCACAATACTCTTGTTATTCAAATACACATAAGTCATATTCACGTATCGATTACTTTTTACTTTCTGCCTCTTTGAGACATAAAATAAGAGACTGTCAATACGATAGCATCTTAATTTCCGACCATGCACCAAATCATCTTCTTTATGAGGATTTAAGACTAAGGAGAGACCCGCCTAGGTGGAGATTTAAACAGAAATGGCTCTTGGACCCAGAATTTATATTTTTGTAGATAATCAAATTAGCATCTATTTTGAAATCAATAGAGATGAAACACCACCCTCTTCAAGGTGGGAAGCCTTCAAGGCCTATATAAGGGGTCAAATAATTAGCTTTACGAGCCATAAGGCAAAACAAACTTATCAAAAAACAAAAGAGTTGGCAGCAGAGATTGAGCGGCTTGAGAGAGATTATTATCAAACACTATGTCCAAACACCCATAAAAAACTTCTGATACTAAGAACACAGTATAACGAACTTTCTGCCTCAAAAGCCGCCTCACAACTTTTGCGTCTTAAGCAGTCGTTCTATGATCAAGGGGAAAAACCTGGAAAATTATTAGCCTGGCGACTCCGACAATTACAAACTGAGAAAAATATTACCTCAGTTGAAAATAATCAGGGAGAGATTATTACCGATCCGTTAGAAATCAATGAAGTGTTTAAGGTCTTTTTTGAAAAACTATACAGCTCAGACATGACGCATAAGGAACAAGAGCAAAATGTTTTCTTAGAATCTCTCCAAATGACCAATATCTCAGAATTAATGAGTACAGATCTCAGTGCAGCTATAACTAAAGAGGAAATATCTATAGCAATAGATCACTTGAGAACAGATAAAGCCCCAGGCCCAGATGGGCTGCCAACAGAATTTTATAAGAAATTCAAAGCTAAACTGCTAGCCCCCCTTTTTGACATGTATTTAGACTCATTTGAAAAGGGAATTCTCCCTGCCTCATTAAGAGGAGCCCTGATTACTTTATTACCTAAACCTGGCAAACCTTGCAACAAATGTGAAAATCTAAGACCGATAAGTCTTCTTAATGTCGATTTAAAGATTCTTTGTAAAGTCCTGGCTCGTAGACTGGAGAGAATATTGCCCGAAATAATTAGTTGTGACCAAAATGGGTTTATTGTAGGAAGACAGGGATTTCACAATGTGAGACGAGTGTTAGATATCATTTATAATATGGAAGAAAAAGCAGACACTGCTTTGCTATCATTGGATGCCGAAAAGGCCTTTGATAGAGTCGAGTGGCCCTATTTATTCGAGATACTGAAAAGATTTGGCTGCGGGGACAACTTCTGTCGATGGGTTAAACTTTTATACAATGAGCCTTATGCTGAAATAGTAACAAACGGAGTTATATCTAAATCATTTAAAATTAAAAGGGGTTGTCGGCAGGGGTGCCCCTTGTCCCCTTTATTATTTATTCTAGCAATAGAACCGTTTGCCATTGCGGTGCGGTCCCATAAAAACATAACCGGTTTGACAATAGGCCAACAGGAACATAGAATTGCTTTATTTGCTGATGATGTCATCCTTTTTTTAGAAAAACTGAAAGACTCTATTCCAGCCTTGTTAGATCTAATAAATACATTTGAAAAATATCAGGATATAAAGTAAATAAAGATAAGTCTTCATTAATGTTACTTAATACAGAAGAAAGAAACAGTGTTGGGAATCCTTTCCAATTCAAAAAGGTAGACTGTTTCACATATTTGGGGATTAGGATAGTACCACATATAAATGACATTGTTGCAGTTAACTATAACCCAATGGTAGACTCAATTGCTGCCTCTGTAGATAGATGGAATCACCTACCTTTGTCACTTATAGCACGAATCAATGTCCTTAAATCCAACATAATGCCCAAACTTCTGTATTTGTTTCAGAACATCCCATTGCCACCTCCTGCCAATTTATTTTCGGCCCTAAAAAATATTTCATACGCTTTCTGTGGAATAACAGACGACCAAGGCTTCGTTTAACACTTTTGTATCTACCGTATGAGAGAGGAGGCCTCAGGTGCCCAACCCACTTTGGTACTACTGGGCAGCGCAATTTGGACTATGATGTATCATTTTTCAGATAAATGTCTCTTGCCATGGGTGATTATTGAAAATTGTTCTGTTCCTCTCCCTCTACCCCAGTACATTTTCTCAGCAAACATCAAAATGCTGAAAAAAACAACAAAAAACCCTATAGTCAGAAATATGATCTTGGTTTGGTATCAGGTCAAGAAGTATTTAGGTGATTCCTCCTCCCTATCACGCTTCAGTCCAATATGGGGTAATCAATCCTTCCCTCCAGGTAGGGCAGATCCTGGCTTTAGGAAATGGGCTGAAAAAGGTTTAAAGACAATAGGAGATTTGGTGGAATCGGAGGACGGGGTTTTGATGTCATTTGAAGAGTTAAAGGCTAGGTACGATATCCCAAGCAAACATTATTTTAAATATCTGCAAGTGAGAAATTTTATTAGATCATCTCAAAATCGATGTGAGTCCATCCCTCTGATGTCCACCTTGGAAATTGAAATGAAGAATGATTGCTTTAGAAAAGGAATTATTTCTAAACTATATAGCATGTTAGTGGAGGGATCCTCTGAGTCATCTCTATGGAAGCTCAATGCCTGGAGGGAGGATCTACAGGAGAACTTGCTTTTGGAAGACTGGGAGAAGGCGTGTGCTGAAGCACAAACACAAACTATCAATACACGCCTCAAAGTACTGCAATATCATTGGCTAATGAGAACTTATGTGACGCCAGAAAAGCTTAATAAATACAATGGTGCCATCCCAGACTTGTGTATTAGATGTGGAGAAGAAAAAGGAACATTCTTCCATTGCATCTGGAAATGCAAGAAAGTTTTACAATTCTGGAGGGAGATAAAACAAGCTCTAGAGACGATACTAGGTATAAAGTTAGTTCTTGACCCCAAGTTGTTCATCCTAGGTTTATATCCTGACGAACATCATATGTCCCGAAAAATTATTACTGCCTTGGATTTATGTTTCCTACTTGCAAAAAGGGTCATAGCGCTCTCATGGAAGAGTACCAGTAAACCAAAATTCATTAAATGGATCACTGAAATATCCACAACCTTACCAATGGAAAAGATCTCTTTCATTATAAAAGGGAAACTATCGCTATTTCAAAATATTGGGGTCCTTTTATGGAATATATAAAAAACATAGATATGAGGGTGGCGGGTGAGTTATAGTAGCGGTTGGTCTTCTGCAGTGTCCTAAAATAATCTTTTTTATTTGTATAATTGACTACTTTACTTTGAATTGTACATTTGAGTTTGTGTTCTCTGAACCACGTACAATACTAAAATAATTTGGGCTAACTCCTGGAAAATAGAGAAACCGTTATTGTTGTATTTGTTGTTTTTTCTCAGGGTGGTTGGGGTGAGGGATGTTGTTTTCCTTTTCTCATATATTTTATATGTAATAAGTGCTGCTCTAAAATATTCTATAAAAACCTGGCATGCAAGGAAAGGAGCTGAATATTGAACATTAACCTAACTACCCTGGACTTTCCTCTGATGTGGGAGCACACTTGTGCCTTGTGTATTGTTGGAAACACTGTTGAAAAACCAATAAAGATAATGTTGGAAAAAAAAAAAAAGTCATAGTATAGTATGTCAAAAATCATAAAAAATCATAAAAATTCATAGTATAGTATGTCAAAAAAATTCATAGCATAGTATGTTGAAAAAATTCATAGTATAGGATGTCGAAATATTCATAAAAAGTTATAGTATATGTCAAAAATTCATATAAGCCATAGTATAGTATGACAAAATATTCATAAAATGTCATAAAAAGTCATAGTATAGTATGTCTAAATATTCATAAAAAGTCGTAGTGTAGTATGTCATAAAAAGTCCAGATTTATAGTTCTTGTTGTAAAACAAGAAGAATCTAAAGTCCTCTGGAGAATGCGGGCGTTGATCCCGCTACCTCTCGCATGCTAAGCAAGCGCTCTACCATTTGAGCTAATTCCCCTTTTTCAAAAAATGTCGTAGTATGTTGAAAAAAGTCATAGTATAGTATGTAAACAAATTCATAAAAGTTTTAGTATAGTATGACAAAAATCATGACAGTCATAGTTTAGTATGACAAATACCTTGCTGGGATTGTTCCTTTTTAACCTGAGGTTCAACAATTGGTGAAAACTTCCTTTCCAGCACTTTGGAGAAGAAAATCCACAAGTAATTGTGATCTCCATATTGATCAAAGTATTTGTCATTATCATTTTGGCCATAACCATGCTACTAAAAGAGATTTTATCAAACCAGGTTGGGCAAGTAACCTTTCAGCTGACTTCTTGTAAAAAAAGTAACTCAACTCAAATAAAGCTACTGCGATGGCTGGGAATCGAACCGAGGTCAACTGCTTGGAAGGCAGCTATGCTCACCACTATACCACCATCACTTGGCAATACAATGTTTACTTCAAATCTTGTAATACATCTGGGCATTGAGACTGAAAACGCTCTCTATCACTGAAAGTCCCTCCAGGGGGTACTGTGTTATCACATTCAAAAGAATAGGAAGTGTGTGTATATGTACTAGCTCCCTTCGATAGCTCAGTTGGTAGAGCGGAGGACTGTAGAGGCATGTAGCTGAAATCCTTAGGTCGCTGGTTCAAATCCGGCTCGAAGGAGAAGGTTTTCTCCAGAGTTTCCCTTTAGGGATCAATCAAGAATTTCTGATTCTGATGTAGAGCTGGACGGACGACCCAAAAGCATAATACTTCTTGCCGAGACATAACATGAAACAAAAAAAAGAGGTGGGCTAGATATGAGCGCAGAAATCCTCTTACGACAGGATTTACGTGATATTCATGAAACGTTCGTATCACGCCAATCAGAGCGTAAGAATGATCGTACATTGATAAATGCAGCGGCTGGAAAGCTAAGAAGTGATAGTAGTATTTTGATGAATTTGCGTATGACACTCTCTTTTCCATCACATTCAATAAATAAACAAGATTATTCAATCCATGCCTCCCCTTCTATGCAAAGTAGTCTCATCCAGGACCTATCACACCATAAGCGAGAATCATAAACCTAGACCAATGATCAAGGAGAGTCATGTCCTGCTTGTTTGTTCCTTATATTTTTTCTCAGTTGTTTTTGTAGCATGTAGTTGAAGCAGGATATGAAAAATTGCCAACATGCTGTACTACAATTGTGCTGGCTCCTAATCTGGGTTAATTTAACATAAACTGGATTTTAAAGTACAGATTATGGTTGGAACAGTGCCCTGCTTCAGGGCTCGTCCGGGAGTTGAACCCGCGACCTCTCGCACTCAAAGTGAGAATCATACCCCTAGACCAACGAGACACATAAAATTATTCTATCAGCAATTTTCCATCAAGTAAATGTGACCAGTCAGTGACTCAAAAGGCAATTGTTAAGTAGTTTGTTTGGCATGTGGTGTTTTTATGGCTCCACTGCCAGATTGAGCTGTCTGATTATATTGGACGAAAGACTACTTTAGAAGCAAAACATTTTACCAACATTTGAACTTGAATTTTTCGGTCAGAAGTGACAGCAGAAAAGCCTAGTTTCCACCATCTATTGGACGACAGACTACTTTTGCCATAATTGGAAATTGAATATTGGTAAAAAGGAAATGCAGCTTGAAAAAGGAAATGCAGCTTGGATTTGTCACTGACTTGAAAGACTATGGTCAGGTAGATTGGCATGGGGTCTTTTCATGGCTCCACGGCCCGATTCAGCTTTCCAATATCATTTGACAACAGGAAACATTTGATACAATTTTTTTTACCAAAACACACACTTGATTTTGTCAGTAAAAAGTGATAGTAAAATCGTGATGAATTTGCGGGGGCAATGACACTCTTTTCCATCACACTCAATAAATAAACCAGATTATTCAATCCATGCTTCCACTTCTATGCAAAGTGGTCTCATCCAGGACCTATCGCACCCTAAGGGAGAATCATACCCATAGACCAAGGGTCGGCAACCCGCGGCTCAGGAACCGCATGCGGCTCTTTGATGCTCCTCCTCAGCTTTTGAAAATAATTAATGAGTATTTAATTAAAATGTATTTTATTTTAGTTTGTTCATGTTCAAAATGTAATTCTAGGAAGATTATGGCGATCTTGTAACTTCTAAAATAGTTTAAATATTTAAATATTATTTTGTTGTTGTTGTTGTCGCTCTTAATACACGTCACAATGTGCGACACCCGCCAGTGAGTGTTTTTTTTTTAAACTTTTTGACCCCAGGTAGGCCAACTATGGAGAATTCAAAGAAAAGAAAAGAATGTGATGAAAACAGGACGTTCAATGCTACGTGGGCAGATTCATTTGCTTTCACTGCTGACGAGACTGGTTTACCAGTGTGCCTAAAATGTAATGACAAACTAGCTAACAACAAAAAGTCAAATGTCACAAGACATTTCCAGAATAAACACGCAGCCTTTGCTCAGAAATATCCGGTTGGAGATGAGAGAAAAAAAGCTGTTTTGGAACTGACACAGAGGACTGATCAGAGCAAAAATCACTTCAAGAAGTGGATGAAGTTCAAGTACATATGCTAGTTTTGTTGCCGCTCAGGAACTAGTGAGGCACGGGAAGCCGTTTACAGATGGAGAATATAGAAAAAGAATCTTTCATTAAGATTTCAGAATGTACTGTTCAAGGACTTTAAAAACAAGAGTGAAATTGTGCAGAAAATCAGGGATATGTCCCTCTCTGCAAAGACTGTCAAAGACAGAACCATAAAAATGGCAGAAGACATCACCAGACAGCAAATTAAAGACATCAATTCAGCTGTGGCCTACTCAATTTCAATTCAATTTCAATTCAATCAATTGCTTGTGATGAATCTAAAGACGAAGGTGATATAGCGCTGTTCTGCCGGTATGTAAACTTGATACCACTAAAAGGCCAAACACGGGGGGAAGGACGTTTGTGAGGCTGTCTTGAATTGTTTAAGATCAAAAGGAATCAATACCACCTACCTGGTGTCAGTGGTACAGACGGAGCACAGAGTATGACTGGAGCGCATGACAGCTTTGTGGCTTTCCTGCAGAGGTCGCTGGACAGAAAGTTGCTGACTTTTCATTGCCTCCTGCACCAAGAAGCACTGTGTGCTCAAACATTTCTTCCGGAATGCACAGAAGTCATGAATGTTGTCATTCAGATTTTGAGCAAAATAATGGCGAAAGGTGTAAATCCCCGTCAGTTCCGTTCGTTACTGGACGAGCTGGAAAGCACGTATTCTGATCTCCTGCTGCACAACAAAGTCCGGTGGCTGCCCACAGGCGAGGCGCTGAAACGCTTTGTGGCATGTCTGGAGGAAGTGAAAACCTTCCTGGGCAGCAAAGGGCTCACATTTCCTGAGCTAGAACAGCCAGTGTGGCTCGAAAAGCTACACTTCTTGGTAGACATGACATCGCACCTGAACACAGCTCTTCAGGGTAAAGGACGCACAGCCCGGCACATGTTGGAGGAGGTTTTGGCATTCGAGCGCAAGTTGACGGTGCTTGCCAGAGATATACAGAAAGGCACACTGTCACACTTCCCCAGTTTGAGAGAGTTCAGAGAAGCTCACATGATCAATTTAGAATTTTTACATTCTGCAGTCATCGCAATGCAAACATCGTTCGGGAAACGATTCAGTGAGTTCAGAGAGGAAAACCCACATTATCCTTCCCTGTCACTCCCCTAAGCCTCGATCCATCCCTGTTGAATATGACAGCATTTCCAGGGGTGAGTCCACCTGATCTTGAGATGGAACTGGCAGACATAGCCGACAAAGAAATGTGGGTGTCTAAGTTCAAGCGCTTGACTGCGGACCTTGAAGATGTTTCACGTCAGAAGGCTGTTCTTGCTCAGAATCACAAATGGCGTGATATTGAAAACCTCCCCAAACCAGACCAACTTGTGTTTGAAAACTGGAATGCAATCCCCGACATTTATGTCAACATGAAAAAGTATGCACTTGGAGTCCTGTCGATCTTTGGATCCACATATGTATGCGAGCAGGTGTTCTCCAACATGAACTTTATTAAAAACAAACACCGCCCACGCCTCACAGATGACAGCTTACAGTCCTGTGTGAAGATGAAGGTGACCGCGTACAGCCCCGATGTGCAGACGCTGTGCGCTGAGGTTCAGGAGGAGAAATCACATTGACCAAGTATGATCAGTATTTTAATTGCCTATTATTTTGCAAATATTCACATTTTTCATTGTGTCAGTGAAATAGACATTTTATTATTCAGGTTGACGGGCTGACTGCACGGCGCCGGTTAAAAGGATGACGGCACGCAGAGAGAGGACGGCATTTTTGTTTACTGCCAGTGGATAATTAAGTTCGGTGTTTTGTTCATTACTACAAGGACTCAAACAGACATTGAGTGTTTATTTAACGTTCAACACAACGTCTTTTTTTTGGAGTTAGTTTAAAAATGTTTTGTTGTATGCAGAAATTCATTTTCCCTGCAGTGTTCATTGATTTCATAATTGTAACACAGTATAGTTTGTTATACATAGCCACAAAGGCAAAAAAAAGTTATATACAGTGTTATTAATTTAAAATTTCAAAAGGGTTTTGTGGCTCCCAGTGCTTTCTTTTCTGTGTGAAACGGGTCCAAATGGCTCTTTGAGTGGTAAAGGTTGCTGACCCTGCCCTAGACCAACGAGCCACGTAAAACCACTTTCAGCAATTAGCAATTACCAATTTTCCATCAAGTACGTGTGATCAGTCAGTGACTAGAAAGGCAAATGTTAAGTAGTTTGGTGTTTTTATGGCTCCACTGCCAGATTGAGCTTTCTGATTACATTGGACGAAAGACTACTTTTGAAGCAAAACATTTTACCAACATTGGAACTTGAATTTTGGGAAAAAGGAAATGCAGCTGGATTTGTCACTGACTTGAAAGACTATGGTCAGGTAGATTGTCATGGGGTCTTTTCACGGCTCCACTGAATGAGTCAGTTTCCTGATCTCATTTGATACAAAATATTTTTACCAAAACACAGACTTGATTTTGTCAGTAAAAGTGATAGTAAAATCGTGATGAATTTGCCACGCCGATGACACTCTTTCCATCACACTCAATAAATAAACCGATTATTTAATTCATGCAAAGTGGTCTCATCAGCGACCTATTGGACCCAACGCGAGAATCATAACCCAGACCCAACGAGCCATGAAACACAGAGTTCTAGCAATTTTCCATCAAGGAAATTCAGCTACAATCTGTCAGGGTCTTAAGTATTTACTGTATAACATCCAGGGACCTGCATCAGCAGAGGATGGTTTGATCCATCAACCTCTGGGTTACGACCCAAGCACGCTTCCGCTGCGCCACTCTGCTCTGCTGTCTATAATCAGGGGAAGGAAAATTCTGGGATTTACATTTTGAGGGACAGTGGCAACCAAGGTTCACCAGCTTTGGGGTTGCAAAGTTAAACATTGGTAGACCTTGCAACTATCATTTATGTGAGCTTCCTGCTTACCTCGAAGAATCTTGAAGCAGTCTACTGAAGCAATATGGCCAATACCTTGTTAAAAAATGTTATCAACACCCTTCACTCTTTGCAATTTTTCTCTGACATTGTTTTTTTTAGAAAATTGTAACCAGCATTAAGTGAGTAGTTTTAGGTCTGTGTGAATGTGGGCCGAGTATTTACCTCGGCTGAATTGTGGAACTCTTCTTTGGCATATTCCCAGTCTGATCAAGCAGGTGCTGGGAAAATCTGTGATTCACGTTTTGAGGGAATGGGATCTGCATGTGCTTTCTTACCAGAAAGTTTCTGGAGGTCCAAATGGCATCTTGATGGCGGCCCGGGTGAGCCACTGATTTGCAAAGTTACATGCTGGTATCTGTTCTTTGGCCTGACGCGATGGACAGACGACCAAAAAAGCATAATACTTCTTGCCAAGCATAACAAGAAACAAAAAAAGAGGCGGAGGGAGGAGGAGGGGGGAGACAGAGTAAGCCCTGAAAGAATAGAGAACTACAGACAAAAAGTTATGAATAGTACCAAGTGTTGACCAGAAGAGTTGGAAAAAAAACTAGAACTCCACAAGTACAAACCTTTCTTCAAGAACTTTATTGTGGTCACATTGGCCCTCATTCTGAAACGTGCATACGACCTAAAACCGGCGTAGGACGGGGCGTACGCCGATTCCTACGCAAAGTTTGGCAAAGTATGGGAGTACATAAGTCTCCACCATACATTGTTTTATTAAGATTGAAGACCAAATTTACGAAATTTTTCCAAACCATCGAGAGTGCTTGCTAGCCCCGTTGGCGCAGTAAGGCAGGCGGTCAGTCTCATAATCTGAAGGTCGTGAGTTTCAACCCTCACACGGGGCCAGGTGTTTTAAAAACAAAAAAACACAACTGATACTGGAAATACAGCGACTTTCAGGTGGTTGAATA
>NW_022604301.1:0-18683 GCF_008692095.1 Etheostoma spectabile
AAATTAGTCTATCAGCAATTTTCCATCAAGTAAATGTGACCAGTCAGTGACTCAAAAGGCAATTGTTAAGTAGTTTGTTTGGCATGTGGTGTTTTTTATGGCTCCACTGCCAGATTGAGCTGTCTGATTATATGGACGAAAGACTACTTTAGAAGCAAAACATTTTACCAACATAAACTTGAATTTTTTGGTCAGAAGTGACAGCAGAAAAGCCTAGTTTCCACCATCTATTTACGACAGACTACTTTTGCCATAATTGAAATTGAATATTGGTAAAAAGAAATGCAGCTTGAAAAGGAAATGCAGCTTGGATTTGTCACTGATTTGAAAGACTATGGTCAGGTAGATTGGCATGGGGTCTTTTCATGCTCCACTGCCCGATTCAGCTTTCCAATATCATTTGACAACAGGAAACATTGATACAATTTTTTTACCAAAACACAGACTTGATTTGTCAGTAAAAGTGATAGTAAAATGTGATGAATTTGCGGGGCAATGACACTCTTTTCCATCACACCAATAAATAAACAGATTATTCAATCCATGCTTCCACTTCTATGCAAAGTGGTCTCATCCAGACCTCGCCCCTAAGGGAGAATCATACCCATAACCAAGGGTCGGCAACCCCGGCTCGGAACCGCATGCGGCTCTTTGATGCTCCTCCTCAGCTTTGAAAATAATGATAGTTAATTAAAATGTATTTTTATTTAGTTTGTTCATGTTCAAATGTAATTCTAGGAAGATTATGGCGATCTTGTAACTTCTAAAATAGTAAATATTTAAATATTATTATTTTGTTTGTGTTGTTGTCGCTCTAATACACGTCACAATGTGCGACACCCGCCAGTGAGTGTTTTTTTTTTAAACTTTTTGACCCCAGGTAGGCCAACTATGGAGAATTCAAAGAAAAGAAAAGAATGTGATGAACAGGACATTCAGTGCTACGTGGGCAGATTCATTGCTTTCACTGCTGACGAGACTGTTTACCAGTGTGCCTAAAATGTAATGACAAACTAGCTAACACAAAAAGTCAAATGTCCAAGACATTTCCAGAATAAACACGCAGCCTTTGCTCAGAAATATCCGGTTGGAGATGATAGAAAAAAGCTGTTTTGGACTGACACAGAGGACTGATCAGAGCAAAAATCACTTCAAGAGTGGAGAAGTTCAAGTACTATGCTAGTTTTGTTGCCGCTCAGGATAGTGAGGCACGGGAAGCCTTTTACAGATGGAGAATATAGAAAAAGAATCTTTCATTAAGATTTCAGAATGTACTGTTCAAGGACTTTAAAAACAGAGTGAAATTTGTGCAGAAAATCAGGGATATGTCCTCTCTGCAAAGACTGTCAAAGACAGAACCATAAAAATGGCAGAAGACATCACCAGACAGCAAATTAAAGACATCAATTCAGCTGTGGCCTACTCAATTTCAATTCAATTTCAATTCAATCAATGCTTGTGATGAATCTAAAGACAAAGGATATTGAACAAATAGCGCTGTTCTGCCGTATGTAAACTTGATACCACTAAAAGGCCAAACACGGGGGGGGAGGAGTTTGTGAGGCTGTCTTGAATTGTTTAAGATCAAAAGGAATCAATACCACCTACCTGGTTCAGTGGTGCAGACGGAGCACAGAGTATGACTGAGCGCATGACGGCTTTGTGGCTTTCCTGCAGGGGTCGCTGGACAGAAAAATTTCTTTCCGATGCCAAAGAGTCATGAATGGTTGTCATTCAGATTGTGAGCAAAATAATGGCGAAAGGTTAAATCCCCGTCAGTTCCGTTCGTTACTGGACGAGCTGGAAAGCACGTATTCTGATCTCCTGCTGCACAACAAAGTCCGGTGGCTGCCCACAGCGAGGCGCTGAAACGCTTTGTGGCATGTCGGAGGAAGTGAAAACCTTCCTGGGCAGCAAAGGGCTCACATTCCTGAGCTAGAACAGCCAGTGTGGCTCGAAAAGCTTCACTTCTTGGTAGACATGACATCGCACCTGAACCACTCTTCAGGTAAAGGACGCACAGCCCGGCACATGTTGGAGGGGTTTTGGCATTCGAGCGCAAGTTGACGGTGCTTGCCAGAGATATACGAAAGGCACACTGTCACACTTCCCCAGTTGAGAGAGTTCAGAGAAGCTCACATGATCAATTTAGAATTTTTACATTCTGCAGTCATCGCAATGCAAACATCGTTCGGGAAACGATTCAGTGAGTTCAGAGAGGAAAAACCCACATTATCCTTCCCTGTCACTCCCCTAAGCCTCGATCCATCCTTTTGAATATGACAGCATTTCCCGGGTGAGTCCACCTGATCTTGAGATGGAACTGGCAGACAGCCGACAAAGAAATGTGGGGGTCTAAGTTCAAGCGCTTGACAGCGACCTTGAAGATGTTTCACGTCAGAAGCTGTTCTTGCTCAGAATCACAAATGGCGTGATATTGAAACCTCCCCAAAACCACCACTTGTGTTTGAAACCTGGAATGCAATCCCCGACATTTATGTCAACATGAAAAAGTATGCACTTGGAGTCCTGTCGATCTTTGGATCCACATATGTATGCGAGCAGGTGTTCTCCAACATGAACTTTATAAAAACAAACACCGCCCACGCCCTCACAGATGACAGCTTACAGTCCTGTGTGAAGAGAAGGTGACCGCGTACAGCCCCGATGTGCAGACGCTGTGCGCTGAGGTTCAGGAGCAGAAATCACATTGACCAAGTATGATCAGTATTTTAATTGCCTATTTTTTGCAAATATTCACATTTTTTCATTGTTCAGTGAAATAGACATTTTATTATTCAGGTTGACGGCTGACTGCACGGCGCCGGTAAAAGGATGACGGCACGCAGAGAGAGGACGGCATTTTTGTTTTACTGCCAGTGGATATTTAAGTTCGGTGTTTTGTTTCATTACTACAAGGACTCAATAGACATTGAGTGTTTTTATTTAACGTTCAACACAACGTCTTTTTTTTGGAGTTAAAAATGTTTGTTGTATGCAGAATTCATTTTCCCTGCAGTGTTCATTGATTTCATAATTGTAACACAGTATAGTTTGTTTATACATAGCACAAAGGCAAAAAAAGTTATACACAGTGTATTTAATTTAAAATTTCAAAAGGTTTTGTGGCTCCCAGTGCTTTCTTTTCTGTGGGAACGGTCCAAATGGCTCTTTGAGTGGTAAAGGTTGCTGACCCCTGCCCTAGACCACGAGCCACGTAAAACCACTTTCAGCAATTAGCAATTACCAATTTTCCATCAAGTACATGTGATCAGTCAGTGACTAGAAAGGCAATGTTAAGTAGTTTGTTGTGTTGTTTTATGGCTCCACTGCCAGATTGAGCTTTCTGATTACATTGGAACGAAAGACTTTTGAAGCAAAACATTTACCAACATTGGAACTTGAATTTTGGGAAAAAGGAAATGCAGCTTGGATTTGTCACTGACTTGAAAGACTATGGTCAGGTAGATTGTCATGGGTCTTTTCACGGCTCCACTGAATGAGTCAGTTTCCTGATCTCATTTGATACAAAATATTTTTACCAAAACACAGACTTGATTTTGTCAGTAAAAGTGATAGTAAAATCGTGATGAATTTGCCACCGATGACACTCTTTTCCATCACACTCAATAATAAACCGATTATTTAATCCATGCAAGTGGTCTCATCAGCACCTATGGACCCACGCGAGAATCATACCCACAGACCAACGCCATGAAACACAGAGTTCTAGCAATTTTCCATCAAGAAATTCAGCTACAATCTGTCAGGGTCTTAAGTATTTACTGTATAACATCCAGGACCTGCATCAGCAGAGCATGGTTTTGATCCATCAACCTCTGGGTTACGAGCCAACACCCTTCCGCTGCGCCACTCTGCTCTGCTGTCTATACTCAGGGGAAGGAAATTCTGGGATTTACATTTTGAGGGACAGTGGCAACCAAGGTTCCACAGCTTTTGGGTTGCAAAGTTAAACATTTGGTAGACCTTGCAACTATCATTTATGTGAGCTTCCTGCTTACCTCGAAGAATCTTGAAGCAGTCTACTGAAGCAATAATGGGCCAATACCTTGTTAAAAAATGTTATCAACACCCTTCACTCTTTGCAATTTTTCTCTGACATTGTTTATTTTAGAAAATTGTAACCAGCATTAAATGAGGAGTTTAGTAGTCTGTGTGAATGTGGTCCGAGTATTTACCTCGGCTGAACTTGTGAACATCTCTTTGGCATATTCCCAGTCTGATCAAGTCCAGGTGCTGGAAAATCTGTGATTCACGTTTTGAGGGAATGGGATCTGCATGTGCTTTCTTACCAGAAAGTTTCTGGAGTCCAATGGCATCTTTGATGGCGGCCAGGGTGAGCCACTGATTTGCAAAGTTACATGCTAGTATCTGTTTCTTTCTTTGCCTGACGGATGGACAGACGACCCAAAAGCATAATACTTCTTGCCAAGACATAACAAGAAACAAAAAAGAGGCGGGGGAGACAGAGTTAAGCCCTGAAAGAATAGAGAACTACAGACAAAAGTTGAAATAGTGCCAAGTGTGACCAGAAAGTTGGAAAAAAACTAGAACGTCCACAAGTACAAACCTTCTTCAAGAACTTCTCTATTGTCACATTGGCCCTCATTATGAAACGTGCATACGACCTAAAACCGGCGTAGGACGGGCGTACGCCGATTCCTACGCAAAGTTTGGCAAGTATGTGGAGTACTTAGTTCTCCACATACATTGTTTTTTATTAAAATTGAAGACCAAATTTTACGAAATTTTCCCAACCTTGAGAGTGCCGTCCTCGTTGCGCAGTAGCAGCGCATCAGTCTCATAATCTGAAGGTCGTGAGTTCAACCCTCACACGGGGCAGGTGTTTTAAAAACAAAAAAACCCAACTGATACTGGAAATACAGCGACTTTCAGGTGGTTGAATACTGGCACAAGCAGCTGAATGGAAGTTGTGATTCTGTGGTTATTTCTGAGATTGACAAGGAAAGGCATTCTTTAAGAGGGTGGGGGGGCGTCTGCCTCAACTGGTTGGGTGAGAGAAAGAGACAGACAGAGAGAGAAGAGACTGGAGATTTGTAGCATAGGGTGTGTAGCAGGGACATGGAGGCAGCAGGTACTCCACCCACCGATCTAAACTCCTTAACAGTAGGATAGGGCAGTCACCACTACATCGTAGTGATTTGTGATTATGCAACACGTTACCCAGAGGCTTACTCCCTCAGAAACACCAAGGCTAGACAAGTGGCCAATAGTTTACTTCAACATTTTTCCCAGGTAGGGGTCCCCACAGAAATCTTAACCGATCAGAAAACTAACTCAACATTGAAGGAGGTAGACTCCCTGTTAGGGATCCGGGGCATTAAAACAACACCCTACATAGTTTGTGGCTCAATCTCATAGGTACTGGAAGCCACCCGTCTCCACCAATGCATTTCTCAATGCCCAGATGTGTTACAAGATTTAAAGTGAGCGTTGTATTGTCCAGCAGAAGGGCAACATATGTGTTACTTTTCGACTAGATTTACACCATAGCAGTGCAAGCATTTTGCCAAGGCTCACTTTCCAGCCACCGCCATGTTTTGAAACCATATACAACATAAATATTACATATTTCACCCAGGTGTCTTCTCTTATTCAATGATCTCACAAAAAGTAAAAAAAAAGCTAAAAACATTCAGGGGATGTAGCTCAGTGGTAGAGCGCATGCTTTGCATGTATGAGGCCCTGGGTTCAATCCCCGGCATCTCCAACAAGTCTCCAGTCTGTCAAAGAGCTGCAAAAAGCTCTTAGTCTGAAAGAGAAAAGTATTAAAAGGCAATCTCCTTGTGTTCATGGTAATTAATGCAAAAATCAGTCTCAATGACCAAGATTTGCATTAAGCAGTGCATTGTCCAGTGATGGTATAGTGGTGAGCATAGCCGCCTTCCAAGCAGTTTACCTGGGTTTGATTCCCAGCCATCGCATTAGTTTTCATTGTGTGGTTACTTGCTTTATTTGTCATGAAGTAACCAGAAAGGTTACTTGCCCCTCTGATTTGATAAAATATTAGATCTCTTTTATGGTACAAATAAGGGACTTTATCAATCAATCAAGCTGCCTCCACGAGGATCCACAGACACAGGGAGCGCACTACGATTTGCACTTTGCCCGTGTCTGGTAACTACTACTAACCAATTGAAAAGTTTATCAACAGAGCAGAAAGCAGCAGAAAGCAACAGGTGTGTTACTTTCAACTATGATTTATATCGTAGCAGTGCAAGTATTTTGCCCAGGTTTGATTTCCAGCCACTGCCGTTGCATTTACAGGTTTTGAAGCCAAATACAACAATACCATTACATGTTTTACCCAGGTTCTTCTTTTATTTCCGTAATATTTCAATTTCTTCATGGTGAGTCATCCCAAAAGATTAATAAAGATAAGTCTTAGTCTATCTTGGAAAAATAAAAAAATCTGAAAATCTTCAGGGGATGTTGTTCAGTGGTAGAGTGCATTTGACACAAACTAAACGGTGTCCCTTGTATACCTCAGACTATCAGATAGCACTACAAGCACTTTAAATGTAGCATATTTATTGTATTACGCTCCAGTTTTTATAGGTGTTACAGCAGTATGAGCACTGTAGTTTGCATATTCATGGATAAATATAATTGACATGCCATTAAGTTTATTTTTCAGCAGGTGGAGACATTTCACTTCAGACAGATGCAGCACAGATGCTTTGTTAAACATGAACACACAGGAAAATAGAAGTAATGCTGACACAATTAGCAGAGGATGGTTTCGATCCATCAACCTCAGGTTTATGGGCCCAGCACGCTTCCGCTGCGCCAAAGCTGGGGAACAATAGTCTGTAAGGGGGGGGAAGAGGAAAAAAGGGGAAGAGGGAAGAAGTAAAAAGAGGAAAAGGAAGAGAAAAAGGAGGAAAAGAGAATGAGAGAAAAGATGAGAAAGATGCTAAATTACACACATAGTGTAAGAGTTTTTAGTTTCTATTAAGTCAGATTTTAATTTAATTGCTGAAATTTGAATGTTTCTGGAAATAAGGGAAGTTTAACGTAGATTCAGAGGTCACAGGTTCAAATCCCCACCTAGTGCCAGAAGATCCAATTACACTGTCCACAACTTTATGTTCTACTAAACAAAGTTTTGGAGGAATAAGATATTAGGAAGGTTGGGAAAAAATTTAAACAAATAATTTTATAACGTTTAGATTGACTTTTGAACATATATCTGTTTTTAGTACTGCATACATTTAGTAATCGTGCTATATTTGGTCAATATTAAAAGTTAGTCTTTATATTAAGTATTGTTTAGTAATAAATATTTTCTTTTTCTTAAACAATGTATTACAGGTAAAACCAAGCATTTGTAGTTCTCTTTTCTCTAAAAGCTAGTATGTCTTACAGTAATCATTGCAGGGAAGTAGGGTGTATAAAGGCAAGTCATATGCTCAGCAGTGTGTACACTATATTTAGAATAATATTGAAATGAAGCCAATTAATATAATACATGCCAACTTTATTACATTATTGATCTTAACAAAACAATATGTCTTCAGGTACGAATAATATTGTTTAGCACAAGAAATGACTGACTATACAAAGGTTTTTACGCCAGGAGGAAAATAAGAATCAACAAACTAATTCTGTACAAAGAGTAAAACACACATAACATATAAATCACAATACATCATAGTATTGTATGCATAGTAAAATCTAACTATTTACATTTGTATTTACATTATTCATTTACATATTTGATTTTTTAATCTGATCTAACCACAACTCTTTCGACAGTGTTTCTGTATTTGGGCAGTAGATTGTGCCTTGATATTGGCTGTGCCCAGTTTCTGCGGTCTGAATTGTCCACACTTCCGAAAGTGTTGTACTCCACCTTCCTCTTATTATATCCAGAATAGAGATACCGGATTTGCGGTAATCCTGCGGACACAAGTCATCTTGTAGTATAGTCCTGTACTTTACCCTTTACTTTCCTTTTTGTATTCTTGTGTAAATCACAGAGTCTGATACAAATGGCTTCACCAAGCGGCAGCAGTCTGGCCACTGGGCAGGGGAGGCAATGGATCCCAGCACACACCGCTTCAGGCTCTCCACACCAGGAGTAAACTCTGCCCGTAGTTTTGGAGACCTGAACTTTCCTACTATGAGCCTGTCTTGGTGTCTGGCAGCAAACACCACCCGTTGCTGGTCAAGCGGCAGCAGGCTCTGCCAGAGGTCAATGATGGTGCTGGCCTGTTTGGTTGCTCAAGGTCAAACCAGTATGGGCTTCAGACCCACCAGATACTCTGCCAGATTGTCCACAAGATCCATTCCCGGCATGTTGTTTCATACACCAGCCTGAAAAACAACATCAGACCAACGATTAAAGTTATCACTAATATTACGCACACAATACTGTGGAATAATTACCCATTTAGTATTCTTTTACTTAGCTATTCTTTAATCCCTCTTACTAGTGTTCTTCAGGCATGAAGACGGCTGCAGGCTGGGTAGCTGGGGTGGACACAGAGACAGCAGCAGGCTGGTAGCTGGGGTGGACACAGAGACCGCAGCAGGCTGGGTAGCTGGGGTGACACAGAGACAGCAGCAAGGTTGTTGAGGTGCAGCAAGAGGATTGTGGTTTTTATTGCAGAGGTGTCAATCAAACTGCCAGATGGACGTGGTGCAGTGCTGGAAACGACCTGGAAGAAAAGAGAATTGCATGCAGAGTAGCACCCAAACTTCTCCCAAGAGATACAATTTTAAAGTTTCAAGTTTACCACAGGTCATTTTAATCAGTTTATTAAGAAGAAGGGAGTGCAAACTAATAAAAGGCATTATTAACAGAATTCATTATAATTAACCAACATGTGGCATCATACTGAGAAGGTTTCCTGGCCATACTGAGGTTGGGCTTCAGTGTTGCAGTGTGTGAGCCACCGAACCGTGGTTTGAATAACTGGGGAAGGATGAAATGTCCCAAGTTACAGTAAATGATCATAGAGTTGTACAGGTCAAAGCAATATACAGGGAATTAAAGCTACTGTTGCATTGATTCTGTTTATATGTTTTATTAATAGTAGTGCTGGGTACCATTTCAAGGATAATTTGGGTTGCACTGGACCAGCAGAGGGTCCAGCAGCAGTTGGAGCAGCAGGTCAGCAGCAGTTGAGCAGCAGGTGTCAGCAGCAGTTGGAGCAGCAGGGTCAGCAGCAGTTGGAGCAGCAGGGTCAGCAGCAGTTGACGGAGCTGGGCCAGCTGCAGCAGCAGGTGTGGCTGTCTGCCACATTTTTTCTAATACAAATATCAAAGAATCACAGACAACAAATATAAGTCAATTTTAACAACATACATTATGATTGCATCTTTAGTATACTTCTATCATTTAAGTATCCCAATGAACTTACCTTCTTAGTGTGAAATCCACACGTGCAGACCTGTGCTCCACCAAAAAAGACATCTGCCCCCGCTGCTGGAGTGGACACTTCTCTATCTGTAATTCACACCAAATTAAAATGCACCGAATGTTACATGACATTAATTATTGTTGATAGTTGTTAAAAAAACATGTAAAAAGCTGTACCTTAAGATAGCTCATGCATCTCTTTTGACTAGGGGCTGGTCTATCCCAGCATCAGTAGGCCAGACCCCTGTAGCGGCAACGTCCTCAGCCGGACAGCCATTCATCGTCCCCCATGGCACGATGCTTCTTAGCCTTAGAAGCCATCTGAGATTAAAACTCAATAGGACAATAGGACTAATTCAATAGTTAGGCACTTAATAAGGTCCCTTTATTGTCCAAAAAGACAAAACTATAGTATAAGATTTAATCAAATAATTATATATTACAGGCATGACCATGGAATAGCTAATTTCTATCATCAAATCTATCTACCTTCATCTTATAGTAAAGCATGTTGTAACATTGCTAGTACAGGGCTTGAGTCATAATTGAGGCTTAATATAATCATTATCAACATTAACATTATTATATTACAATTATATTTTATTGTCAACAAATACCACAGTGGACTAAAGTGGGGGTAAACGTTTGAATGCTAATCTTAAAGTAATATAAATTATAAGGGACTGATGTCAATTCAATCAATTTATCAGTTCTCTCTCACTCTCTCTCTCTCTCCCTCTAAAAATTATAAAATATATTATAATAATAATTTTAAAATAAAAATAAATTACAGCTAACGTTAACTTAAGATCCGACGTACTTAACATATTGATGTTACTTTATACATAAAGTGATACACATAACGTAGCCTATCCTGTTGACTAACGTTATACTCTTCTCAACTAGAAAAGTGCACCGCAACATGACTTCGCAAGAAAATAAATACATAGCTACATACATTACATGAACATGTAACAGGTTTAATGCACAACATGTGACGGTGACGTTTGGCCTAACGTTACTGTAGCGTTAATGTGCTGTATTTATTTATAATACATTTATAATATATTTATTTTTAATACACTAGCTACTACTGCTTACAGCAGCATAACGTTATAAGCTTGTTCTTAACTAGCAAAGTGCACAACAATATGACATTGCGGTCAAACAAATACATCAATTACATGAACTTTTGACAAGTTTAATTCATGAGATGTGGTGCCAGTAATAACTTACTTTATTTTCCGTGGAAAAATACCGAGATGAGTCGTCTTCTCTTGCGATTGCAGCAAAGCTGCCATCGAAGCAGAAAATGCGTTTGGATTGGTAGGAAATGGAGATGGCGTTGCCAGAGGAGGCGCTTTTTGATTGGCAAGAAATGGATATGATCTCTCGTGATTGGCAAAAAATGGAAGGGAGCTTTGGGTTTGATTGGTAAGAAAAGGAGATGAAAAGTGCAAATACGTTCTGGGTAGCGCCAACGAGGCTATGAAAGGCATTGTAATGGTTTGCAAAATTTCAGAAAAACTAACAATTGGGTCGTCACTCTTCACAAAAACAATGTATCTGGAAACCTATGTACTCACACAAAGGCTAAATTGACCCTAGATGCTTTGTCATGACCCCATGAAAAGGCCAGGACAAAAGACCGTGTGCAAAGGTTGAAGGAAATGCGAGAATATGACCACAACAAAAGAAATGATAATTCAATGATGGTGGTATCAGTTTAGTCTGGTGAATGTATATGCATGGATGAGTGTGAGTATGGTGTCAGCGATTTATGCTGGACAGTGTAAAACTAACAAAGATGAGCGGGAGAGGTGCTGGACTGAGAGACCTCTAGGGCAATCACAGATGCCACACCAATAATAAAACACTACTGAGTGAATGTGTTCAGAAAATGAAGAACATTGTTCAGAAAGCTTAATGAAGCTTCATTTGACCATAACTATTACCACCTGACCTGGTAAAAGATATGAGGTACTCATGCATAGCTAGCCAGTGATTTACCTACTGTAGATGGTGGTCGGCATGCCAACGAGGCTTGAAATTTGCAGATGGTGATTCAGAGGAGATGTAACAGTTTAAAGTGTAAAGTAACTTAATTTTCTAAATTGTCCGCCTACAGTGCCAACGAGAGCTCTTCTCTAATATTACCGGTACGCAATAGCTATTCAACTTTAGAAGGTATTGTTGATCTCAGAAACAACGATAGACAGCACCATCTTATCACAATGCCCATGTGTTTTCTTCATAGTTTCCAAAAACATTCACATGAACTCGCAAATCAATTGATGAGATTTTGGAGGTCAAAGGTTCAATGTCAAGGTGACTGTGTCCTCATGTCTGTCCATACGATTCTTGTGAATGCAATATCTCTGAGCGCCTAGAGGGAAGCACTTTAAATTTGGCATACATAACCACTAGGAGTCGCGGATGAACTGATTTCGCTTTTGGAGGTCAAAGGTCAAGGTTACTGTTTCATTACGTCTCCAGTAGGGATGAGCCGAGTACTCGGCTGAAACGAGTATCCGGTACGGATAAAGCACTTTTGCCGAGTACAAGTATTATCCGAGTAATGCGAGTCAATATCTGTACTCGGATTCAATGAAATTCTCCATTGACTGCGTCTCCGTTCTGTGATAGGCTAGTCACAGTGCCAGTCCCAGCGCCCCTCCCCTACACTATTCTGTGATTGGCTAGTCCCAGCGCCCCTCCCTACACAGACAGACTCCTGTTGCTGTGTGCCGCTCACTCGCACACGGGACACGGAGAAGTGAGCAGCTCTCTCCCCTCCAGGTCCGCGGGCTTTTTCCGTTAACATTTAGGGTTTCTTCAGCTTCAGGTTTGTTTTATACTTCGGTTTGAACTAGTCCCTAGTAACCAGGAGACTTCTGGTAACCGTGGAGTTTGTTCAGACATAGTGCTCGGTAGAATGCTACTCGTGTTACATCTCTGTCGTCGGAGTTTTTTTTTTTTTTTTTTTTTAAACTGCCTGCTGGCTCTAACCAGTTTGTGTCAGTGTCTGAAACTTTCTTGCTGTGTTTTATAAAAAAAATAAAAGGCAGTTGCGGTATAAATGAATAATATTACAAATTAAGTTACACACACAAACCATTCCAACCCCAGCCCTCCCTCTCTCTCTCTCTCTCTCTCTCTCTCTCCTCTCTCTCTCTCTCTCTCTCTCTCTCTCTATATATATATATATACAGCTCTGGAAAAAAATAAGAGACCACTCCTTTATTTCTTAAATCAGTATCTCTACACATGTATGGCAGCCATTCCACTCCAGTGGCTGGTAAATTCCAACCTGGCCACCTCATTCTACTTAATGAGGTGCTGATTAAGTGATCACCTGAGCCAATCTTTTTAACGAGGAAAGTATAAAACCCACTGCTGTGGTCATCACTAGCCTCTTGCAATAGGGCCTGCTGGATGGCGAAAACAGGGCTACTAGTACCACACAGGTAATCTAAACAAAGAAAGGAACAATTGATCATGCCAAAAAGTTTAAAAGAAAAGTTTTGAGTGAGAAAAGAACGGTTCAATTCTGGCTTTACTGGCAGAAGGGTACAGAGAGTATGAAGTTGCTTCATCCTTAACATTTCAATGACGGCAGTTCATAAGAACAAGATCAAGCAACAGACATTGGGGACAACAAGCTACAGACTGGAAGAGCGGAAACCATTGTCCCACAGACCAGGATGACAGCCAACTCATTCGCTTGTCACTCAAACCCGTACGATGACATCAAGTGATTTACAAAAGAATGTCTAACAGCAACTGGGCTGAAGTGCACAGCAAAGACTGTGCAAAACCGGCTCCTAGAAGCAGGGCTGAAGTCGTGCAAGCCAGAAAAAAGCCTTCATCAATGAGAAGCAAAGACAAGCCAGGCTAAAGTTTGCAAAAGACCATAAGGATGGGACCCTAGAGGACGGAGTAAGGTCATCTTCTCTGATGAGTCAAATTTTCAGCTTTGCCCACACCTGGTTGTCTAATGGTTAGATGGAGACCTGGAGAGGCCTACAAGCCACAGTGTCCGGCACCCACTTTTAAATTTGGTGGAGGATCAGTGATGATCTGGCGGTACTTCAGTAAGGCTGAATTGGGCAGATTTGTCTTTGTGAAAGACGAATGAATCAAGCATTGTACAAGGTATCCTGGAAGAAAACCTGATTCCCTCTGCTCTGACAATGTTCCCCACTCTGAGGATTGGTTTTTCCAGCAGGACAACGCTCCATGCCACACAGCCAGGTCAATCAAGGTGTGGATTGAGGCCCACCAGATAAACCCTGTCATGGCCAGCCCAATCTCCAGACCTGAACCCATTGAAACCTCTGGAATTGATCAAGAGGAAGATGGATGGTCCCAAGCCATCCAATAAAGCTGAGCTGCTTGGATTTTTGTGCCAGGAGTGGCGTAACATCACCCAACAGCAATCTGATGACTGGTGGAGAGCATGCCAAGACGCATGAAAGCTGTAATTAAAAATCAAGGTTATTCCACCAAGTGTTTGATTTCTGACTCTTCCTAAGTAAAAATATTAGTATTGTGTTGTTTAAGAATGAATGTGAACTGGTTTTCTTAGGATTTTTTTAGGTCTGAAAACAATGCATCTTTTTTGTTATTTTGATGAGTTGTCATTTTCTTAAAATAATCTGAATAACAACATTTTATTTGGAATTTTAGAAGAAATGTTGTCAAAACATTTGTAGAATAAACAACTGTTTATTGTAATCAAACAATGCCTATAAATAGTAAAACCAGAAAAACTGATAATAATGCAGTGGTCTCTTAATTTTTTCCAGAGCTGTATATATCCTACTCACTCACAGGCACAGACACTCCCACATACCTGGTGGGAAAATAAAAAGAACAATAAAAAAAAGAATTGATCACACTGATAATAAAAATTAAATTAAAAAAAATAAAGTTAAATTATTGAGTATGAAAACTCTTGTTCATTACATTTACTTAATAATTGCAACCACATTGCTGTATTTATTGTTGCAAAATGTGTTATATACTGTAGGCCTATATAGTTTGTTACCATGACAACACCATTGATCTGAAGCTTGATGCTGTCATGTAAATAGTTTTCTAATCAGCAATAAATATAACAATTTCTGATCAATTCATATCAATTGCATGCTTAAAATAACATAACGATTAAAGCCCCGCACATTTCAAGAGAACCTGACACACTTCCGGGTTAAATCTGACCACTTCCGTTTAGGCCCGCCCACTCCGAGTACGGATCCGGATACAGATATTCTGTACTTGCTCATCCCTAGTCTCCAGAACCACACACACATTCATAGCAGAGCTGCCCCCCCATGTTTATACTGATGATTGATTGTAATAAATCAACAGAGAGAAGTTGTCTCCATCTGTGTTTTAACAGACACACCTGGGCCGAAGTTGGAAACCAGAATCAGCTTTAAATCCAGTTCTAATCTAGTCCTCACTAAATTTCAAATAATTTCCCTGGAGTTACCATTACAAAATTTAATCTAATTAAATTGGAACATACACAGATTTGTCACAAAATCACACTTGAATTCATATCTTGCTACTCGGTCAGAATCTTATTAACCTGGAGTCCCAGTCTCTGTCAATATAAATAGGCTATATGTTTATATATGTTTTAGGCCTATTGGCAGATGGCCATTTAAAATGTAGGCAATGGCATATAAAGAACTAGAAAATTCCGCAGAAATTTTATCAGTGTGCCTGCTACTTGGTGCACATCCGAACAGCTATAAAAGTTAATAAAAAATAATAAGTGTCTTAACCCTTCAGAGATATAACTTTTTAAAACCTATTTAAGATGTTAGGACGTGTGTGTGTGTCTGTCTGTGTGTGGTGTCTGAGAGAGAGGGAGACAGATAGATGTCCACAGACACATACAGACTATGGTTGCCGGGTTACTAAGGACCAATAGGAAGCCTGTTATCTCTGTGATGTCATCTCTTTGGTATGTAGTCAGTTACGACTGCACCTGGCACCTACTGTTACCAGCTATTAAGAGACTGATCAAGCTCTCAAACAAATGATCATATCACCAAGGATACAAGATATCAATTAATTGAGGTTCTCGTGGGCACCATGAGGCCTTTGTGAACGTATTGATTATAAAATTTATGTGGATGAACTTAAAAATGTGGCGTATCAGCGATGTAAAAAATCCTTCGCTCTGCGTTTGCTCAGAAATGTAGACGATGTTTAACATTACAGTGAATGGAGGAAAATGTGGAACTGTTCTCATTTGAAAGGTCGCTGAGCGGAAAGTATACTCATATCACGTAAATGAGCACATTGGATGAAACTAGACAAGAATACCTACGTTTTGATGTATAAATTGTCATGACAAGTTAGAATTGTTGGCGTGGGAGCAAGTATAGAGAGAAAAAAAAGATAACTTTTTAGTCTCCCCACTCTGTCCCCACTCTAGCTCCGAACATTCCGCCACATACACACACATTGGAAAATCTGAACCGGTCTGAAAACGGGACATACGTAAACTGGGATTCTGAGAAACCGTGCTTGATATCTGAACGCCCATTCAGCCCAATAAACGCCAAAGTCTTGTCTTCGGTTTAAACTTTTAATCATGTTCTACGTTAAAGTATGGCGACACAGCATGGTGCCAAAGGGGGGGCGTTTTTGAGCAATGTTGAGCGATTTCCCGAAATTTCCCATTCAAGTCAATGAGAAAAGTTTGCCGGTTTTTTGCCGATTTCGGTAAAACCACGCGGCAATCTCTTAGAAAAATCATAGCACACCATTCCCGATCATTACCCACATTCGGTGGTAATGTGTTGCGCGTGTTGGCAACGCTTGGACTAGTAGCGGGACGAAATTTGGCGGAAGATGGAGAATAAGAAATAACTAGAAATTCCGCAGAATTTATCAGTGTCCTACTACTTGGTGCAACATCCGAACAGCAAATAAACTAATAAAAAATAATAAGTTCTTAACCCTTCAGAGATATAACTCTTTAAAACCTATTAAGATGTTAGGACGTGTGTGGTGTGTCTGTCTGTGTGTGTGTCTGAGAGAGAGGGAGACAGATGGATGTCCACAGACAGACATACAAAGTATGGTTGCCTGGTTACTAAGGACCAATAAGCCCCTTTCATCTCTGTGATGTCATCTCTTGATATGTAGTCAGTTAACGACTGACCTGGCACCAACTGTTACCAGCTATTAAGAGACTGATCAAGCTCTCAAACAAATGATCATATCACCAAAAGGATACAAGATATCAATTAATGGAGGTGCTCGTGGCACCAAAGGCCTGTGAACGTATTGATATAAACATTATGTGGATAAACTTTAAAATGGGGCGTATCAGCGATGTAAAAAGTCCTTCGCTCTGCGTTTTGCTCAGAATGCGGACGATGTTTACCTACAGTGAATGGAGGAAAATGTGGAACTGTTCTCACTTGAAAGGTTGCTGAGCGGAAAGTATACATCATATCACATAAATGAGCACATTGGATGAAACTAGACAAGAATACCTACGTTTTGATGTATAAATTGTTCATGACAAGTTAGAATTGTTGGCGTGGGAGCAAGTTATAGAGAAAAAAAAAAAGATACTTTTTAGTCTCCCCACTCTGTCTCCCTCTAGCTCCGAACATTCCGCCACATACACACACATTGGAAAATCTGAGCCGGTCTGAAAACGGGACGATACGTAAATGGGATTCTGGAGAAACCGTGCTTGATATCTGAACGCCCATTCAGCCAATAAACCAAAGTCTTGTCTTCGGTTTAACTTTTATCATTTTCTACGTTAAAGTATGGCGACGCAGCACGGTCCCAAAGAGGGGGCGTTTTGAGCGATGTTGAGAGATTTCCCGAAATTTCCCATTCAGTCAATGAGAAAATGTTGCCGTATTTTTGCCGATTTCGGTAAACCCCACGCGCAAATCTGGTTGAAAAGTCATAGCACACACCATTCCCGATCAATACCCAACATTTCGGTGTAATGGGGTGCGCGTGTTGGCAACGCTTTGGGACTAGTAGCGGGACGAAATTTGGCGGAAGATGGAGAATAAGAAATAATAATAATAACTAGAAAATTCCGCAGAAATTTTCTCAGTGCCTACTACTTGGTGCACATCCGAACAGCAAATAAACTTAATAAAAAATAATAAGTGTCTTAACCCTTCAGAGATATAACTCTTAAAAACCTATTTAAGATGTTAGGACGTGTGTGGTTCTGTCTGTGTGTGTGTCTGAGAGAGAGGGAGACAGATGGATGTCCACAGAACAGACATACAAAGTAGGGTTGCTGGTTACTAAGGACCAATAGAGCCTTTCATCTCTGTGCTGTCATCTCTTTGCATAGTCAGTAACGCTGCACTGCACCAACTGTTACCAGCTATTAAGAGACTGATCAAGCTCTCAACAAATGATCATATCACCAAAAGGATACAAGATATCAATTAATTGAGGTGCTCGTGGGCACCACAAGGCCCTTGTGAACGTATTGATATAAAATTTATGTGGATAAACTTTAAAATGTGGCATCAGCGATGTAAAAAAGTCCTTCGCTCTGCGTTTTGCTCAGAAATGCGGACGATGTTTACCATTACAGTGAATGGAGGAAAATGGGAACTGTTTCTCATTTGAAAGGTTGCTGGAGCGAAAGTATACATCATATCACATAAATGAGCACCATTCGAATGAAACTAGACAAGAATACCTACGTTTTGATGTATAAATTGTCCATGACAGTTAGAATTTTGGCGTGGGAGCAAGTTATAGAGAAAAAAAGATAACTTTTTAGTCTCCCCACTCTGTCCCCACTCTAGCTCCGAACATTCCGCCACATCACACACATTGGAAAATCTGAACCGGTCTGAAAACGGGACGATACGTAAACTGGGATTTTGGAGAAACCGTGCTTGATCTGACGCCCATTCAGCGCAATAAACACCAAAGTCTTGTCTTCGGTTAAACTTTTAATCATGTTTCTACGTTAAAGTATGGCGACACAGCATGGTGCCAAAAGGGGGGGCGTTTTTTGAGCAATGTTAGCGATTTCCGAACATTCCCATTCAAGTCAATGAGAAAAGTTTGCCCGGTTTTTTGCCGTTTCGGTAAAACACGCGGCAAATCTCTTAGAAAAATCATAGCACACCATTCCCGATCATTACCACATTTCGGTGTAATGTGTTGCGCGTGTTGGCAACGCTTTGGGACTAGTAGCGGGACGAAATTTGCGGAAGATGGAGAATAAGAAATAATAATAATAATAAGA
>NW_022604302.1:0-30074 GCF_008692095.1 Etheostoma spectabile
AGTTGGTCAGCTGTCACATGTATTATTTTACATTACCATCAGTATATGAGTCATTATGCAACACACATTAAATGTTAAATAAATGTTGAGGAAAGCAACAGTTGTGGATGGACAGACAGCTGGAACGTGACTGCAGATATGAAGCAAGTCTGTGTTGTGCATGAGATAGTAGAAAAATGTGATGCCACGTGCATGTCAGGTTACATTCGTATTAGGTTTTGAGGCACACACTAATGCACACACAGACCAGCTGAGGAGGAAAAGATCAGGGGACAAACTGGGCAGCTTTCAGTAGACACACACAGACATTGTTGCCTTAAAAATGTGAACAGCATGTGGTCTGAATTTCTCATATGCACCAAGGGCACCTGTGTCAAAGCAAGTTACAATAAAGCGCATTGGGTGCACTGGAGTTTATACAGGTGCCTTGTCCATGTCCAATGCAATTTGCTATTCATATTGAAGCTGGCAGAAAGAGAGGCTGAATTTCAATTGAACAAATGATCCATTGCTCCACCGCCACTGCTAATTTTAATTTAATCAAAGCTTTTCTTCTGACGTGGAACAAAACTGTTCCCTGAGCAGAATGTTCCATGGATGTAATAGCTTTACATTTAATGCAGTGTCATTATTTTGCCAGGCACCTCTCAGCGTTCCGAAACATTTTCTCCAGTTGAAATGGATTATATATATTGCATTAGTCATCCTCTTTTCACACAACAGGCTCATTTAAATAAAAGAAAAAGAAACAATAAGGAGAAAGACGAGCACCTGTGTGTGGTTTGAAAGTTGGTCAAACTCAAAGAGGCCTTACACATTTTAGGCTGCATCAACAAACACCCCTCTGTCTGGCAGTGTGAAGGAATTTGTTCTGTAGTTTTAACGTCTGGCTGTGTGCGCTTGTGTATGTATGAATTCCCCACAAAGACATGTTTCTATTTGCATCTGCTCTTCTTCAGCCTGACACCAAAGATTTTAATCAGTCAGGTGCTCACCTGCGCACATCCCCCTCCCCACCTCCTTTTTTCTTCTCTTTTTCTCTCTGCGTCATTTACAGCTTTGATGTCATTTATGTCCTTTTTGTTCCATCACTGATATTCATTCGTCCTTTTTCCCATAAAGGGCAAGTGTTTTAAAATTCAAAATACTCTTGTGAGATAACAAAAATTCTGAGTAACATGACCTACATTACTGTGTAACCCCATTTCATGCACCAGATTGTTTTGGGATAAGCACTTACCTATAAATAGTGTTAAAATGAAAGAAAACAAGCTTGAACCAGGAAAAATTCACTCCACGAACCAGAAAAAAATAAGAATACAGTCCATGTTGAGCAGGATAATTCAGGAAAAATTGAAGACAAAGTGTTTATTGTTTTTGAGAAAACCCTCTGCCAGGGCTATGTTTCATACAACATTCAGGTGTATGTTTTGTATGTGTGTGTGCTTGGCAACCTATAGATATTTGTGTAAATGTAGGGTGGGATGGAATGTTTATTTACACAACCTTTGTCTACGGTATTTAGACAACAGACATTTAACTAGAGTATATCAAATGATTCATTTTGTATTTGAGGATGTAGAACTGTACTTTAGAGGGAGATGAGAACTTGTCAGAGTAAAAAATTAAAACTCCTACATTGTCTGGATCGGATGCAGATGGCAATACATTCCATTATCACTTCTATCTGTCAGAAATTTAAGTGCTTTGTCAGACCTAACATAAAGATTTTGTGTGTGTGTGTGAGAGTTTTCCTATGTAGCCCATTAGCAGCATAATATTAAAGTCCCTGGATACAACACAAGTACTTACCAATCAGTAATTTTATTCAGGGTCAGTAACATAAGAGAGAGATGAAAAAATATAGAAAGATACGTATGATGTGGAAGTATGATGTTAATGTCTCTTCTGTCAACTAAATCAAACTTGGCCATCCTTAGAAAAAATCAAAATTGAATTGAAACTGCAAGTGATATAGTACATTCCCTTGTCTTAGTCACATGTTTATGGATTTATTAGATATACCTATGATATTTATTAAATTGATTCATGATGGCCTTTTTGCTTGCCCTTCTCCACATGGAAGTTAGAGATGAAGGATCAACTACAGCACTGATTGAACAGAAGGGAGTTCAGTCCCTTCAGTAGGGCAGATGCTCAATGTCATGAGACTTGAACTCAAATATTCTTGTTGACTGACCAATCTTCTCCTTCCCACCGGACACTGATTGGTTCGGTTCACTGCTGTATGGACACAAACGCATTACTTGAAGCCTGACAAGATGTTTTTGTGTGATATGTAAGCCCGCGATTCTCAGACGATCTCATGATATCGCAAGAATCCAGCTGCATTGTAAGGTAATTAAGTATCTGCATCCATATGAAGTGATTGAATATATGCAGTGGCATTTCCTGAGTAGCTGTTAATCACCACTGTCGCTTCTCTACTGCTATCCTGTTGCATGTACTGTAGAACACTGACCTACTTATGTCATCTGCTGTTTGTGTCCTGACACACAGGCAACAGAAAGAGGCAATATATTAGGGCTTCATTATACAACCTTTCCCTCTCAGACTCTGGGCTATTTCCATCAACCAGCTTGTGTAAGATGAAAGCTATGTGTGTGTGGTGTGTGTGTGTGTGTGTGTGTGGTGTGTGTGTGTGTGTGTGTGTGTGTGTGTGTGTGTGTGTGTGTGTGTGTGTGTGTGTGTGTGAGAGAGAGAGAATTATATGTGTTGGACTGCTTTGGCATCTAGCTCCATCATATGTGTATGAGCGAGAGAGATGTTAAACCTGGGGTGGGAAGCACCAGACGCCTCCCGATACGATATCATCACAATACTTATGCCAGTATACAATATTATTGCGATTTTAAACATATTGCAATATATTGCAATTTATAACCTTTTTCCCAATTTCAAATGATGTCCCTAGGGAAACTTTGTCAAAATCTGTTTGAGACAAACTGATCAACACATACAGTGAGGTTCATAAGTTTAGGCACCCCAGGTGAAAATTTGTATTAATGTGCATAAAAAAGCCAAGAAAAGATGGAAAAATCTCCGAAAGGCATCAAATGACAGATTAGACATTTGTATAATATGTCACAAAAAGTTATATTTTATTTCCATCATTTACACTTTCAAAATAACAAAAAACAAAAAAACATGGCGTCTGCAAAAGTTTGGGCACCCTGCAGAGTTTCTAGCATGCAGTGCCCCCTTTGGAAAGCTGAGACCTGACAGTGTCATGGATTGTTCTCAGTCATCGTCTGGAAAGACCAGGTGATGTCAATCTTAAGTTTTTAAATGCCCAGACTCATCTGACCTTGCCTTAACAATCGGCACCATGGGTTCTTCTAAGCAGTTGTCTAGAAAACTGAAACTGAAAATAGTTGACGCTCGTTGAGGCTATAAGAAGATAGCAAAGCGTTTTCAGATGCCAAAATCCTCTGTTCGGAATGTAATTAAGAAATAGCAGTCATCAGGAACAATGGAAGTTAAAGCAAGATCTGAAAGACCAAGAAAAATATTAGACAGAACAGCTCGCAAGATTGTGAGAAAAGCAAGTCAAAACCCACATTTGACTGCACGTTCCATCCAGAAAGACCTGGCAGACACTGGAGTTGTGCTACACCATTCCACTATAAAGAGATACTTGTACAAATATGGTCTTCATGGAAGAGTCATCAGAAGAAAACCTCTTCTACGTCCTGACCACAAAAATCAGCATTTGAAGTTTGCAAATTAACGTACAGACAAGCCTGATGCATTGTGGTGACAAGTTCTGTGGACTAATGAGGTTAACATAGAACTTTTTGGCCGAAATGAGCAAAGGTACGTTTGGAGAAGAAAGGGCACAGAATTTAATTAAAAGAACCTCTGTCCAACTGTTAAGCATGGGGGGGGATCAATCATGCTTTGGGGTTGTATTGCAGCCAGTGTCACAGGGAACATTTCACGAGTAGAAGGAAAAATGGATTCAATAAAATTTCAGCAAATTTTGGAAGTTAACTTGATGCCATCTGTGAAAAAGCTAAAGCTAAAGAAAGGCTTCTACAAATGGATAATGATCCCAAACACACCTCAAAATCTACAGTGGATTACATCAAGAGGCATAAAGTGAAGGTTTTGCCATGGCCTTCACAATCTCTCGACCTCAACGTAATTGAAAATCTATAAATAGACCTTAAAAGAGCAGTGCGTAACAGACAGCCCAGAAATCTCAAAGAACTGGAAGACTTTTGGAAGGACGAATGGGCGAAGATACCTCAAACAAGAATTGACAGACTCTTGGCTTTCTACAAGAAGTGTTTACAAGCTGTGATACTTGCCAAAGAGGGCAGTACAAGGTATTAACTCTGCAGGGTGCCCAAACTTTTGCAGATGCCATTTTTTAGTTTTCTGTTATTTTGAAAGTGTAAATCTAACTTTTTGTGACATATTATACAAATGTCTAATTTGTCATTTGATACCTTTGAGAGATTTGTCCATCTTTTCTGGCTTCTTTATGCACATTGATACAACTTTTTACCTGGGGTGCCCAAACATTCGCAACCCACTGTACATAATAATAGATCGATACTCTGCGTCTGTGTATTATTACAGTTTTGCCAATGTAAACATTGCGACACTATGCTGTATTGATTTTAGCCAAGCAGCTGATGAATGAGCCACTGATGGCGAAGCATGAATAAAGCAGATGATGTAGTTAATGCTAGCACCAATTCAGTGTTCTGTCAGAACTAATGCTATATTCCACCTCTAAAAGATTTTCCAATTTAACATTGATTGCTGTATGAAATGAGTGTGCACAACAAATGAATGTGATAACTTAACAATGTTAATATGAGGGAATTGAGTAGCATGGTGCTACAGTGACACTTGAATTGACTTGACTGACTTAAGTAGCCACAACAGCCTGTAACATCATTGAGTGAGTGAATTATTAATTAAACGGAACTAATTAACTCAAATTGCTACTGTAATTGATGCTCATGAATTGCTGATTCAAGTGTAATGACACAAATTTCAATAACTGATGTTTCATTTCAAGAAATTACTTCTTTTACACATACGGTACACAAAATGATTGAACTCCTCTGCATTTGGGACACATTCAATCAAACTCACCCCATCTTAAGAACAGTTTGCCACCTCAGATTTTAAATCAGATTCTGCGTCTGAATACAAGATTAACATTAACATGGACATTTCTCTCTATGGACTTTGAAGTAGGGCGACACAGAGACCTAATTATTGCTAGGTAGAGCCATTTATTATGTGGGTCAGCCTACTGGCCATTTTTCACAGTTTGCATCCCCCCAGAAGGCATTGTGATTCCATATCCTGTGAATAAATGGCTGTAATATGTCTAGGTGTAGCTCTTCAGACAGTTTGTTCATATATCTCACTGTCTGCTCATTATGAGATGGTGTGATATGTGTGGTTTGTGACACACCTCTCAAATCCATCTTTTACACTGTATACACTGTGTACTTGCATCACATTGTTGCACCCCTGTAAGCACAGACATTATTATTATTAAGCGCCAAAAGAGTAATATTCATAGTTCTTGAATTTCTTAGTGCTTTACGCATGAATGAAAAATCATTAAGACATGTAAACTGTTAAAAGTGGGAAAATAATGCACCCAAAAGTAGAATTCACAGAAATATAGGATAGTATAATATATATATATATATATATAGATATAGATAGATAGATACTGTGGTATATATATATATATATAATATATCAGTAAAATATAATACATGCATTTAACTACTTAGTAGCCTAATTCCTGCTAAATAGAGATTTTGCCAGCTTTCAACTGCCTAACTTATAGACTCGTAGATTCCTTATATTTTTTTAGTATTAATTTATTTATACAGGCATCAATCTTCTCATCCGACTCTCAACAACAAAGGTGATATGTATTTCCCAAAATGCCTATTTCTTTAAGTAGTTGTTAGTAATAATGTTGATCTACAGATTTCAGGTTGTTCTATTGTTGCCATTAGTGAATGTCAGCTTGTATAAGAGCATCAAATCTGTGTGTATACGATGCGTTTAAAATCACACACATGATTCAGACCGGCAGTTTATTTAAACTAATGAGCCACAGAAATTATGTTGACACTCAGTGGCCCAATTCCAAGCTATGTCATTTTGGCTGATGTTTCATCTGTTGGTGATTCACAAAAGAACCCTCTGCTGTCATCATAATCTTCCCTCTTGTTACAAGTTACAGCTGTTCTGACACTTAGAGGTGGAAAACAGAACAATCTCGGAGGACCACAGATGGTGGCCCCGGTGCTGTGTATGAGTGCATGGTAATTTGTCGTTTTATGCATATGCACAAGTTTGGGTGTAAGATAGGATCATATTGAAAAAGACACAGAGAGAAAAGTCCTTTTTATCTGTAGTGTTCAAATGTGAAAAAAATCATTGTGTGTAAATCAATCTTTCGAGCATGAAATACTAACCCCTCTATATAATTAAATGGTGGCTATAAAATGTTTGTGGTTAGTTAAGGCAGATCTTTCTTCTTTTAAGAAGCTCTCCTTTAGCATGTTTTTACTTTCTGGATCCTTAAAACCACAGAATCCAGAGGCACATGGAAGTATTTTGCACATGAGCATCAGCATTCATTGTTTGTCAGGAAATGATAAGAGTTCAGCAGCTTTTGTGGCAGTGTGGCATGAAAAACTTTAATGCATATTCACTGAGTAAAGGTGAGTCAGCGGTTAGGGCTCCTAGATTTTGGCAACCATCATAATCTCAATGATTTTTGGCCAAATTAGATCAAAAATTAAATATAGAAAATAAACTAGATCAAATATGTTGTAGCCTACTGCCAAAACCTACTAAAACATTATTTCAATCAGTTTGCAGACAAGTTTGCAGATCCGCAAATAAGATTTATTGTACAGCTCAATAAAATGTACGAAGTCTTTGGCGATTAGACTCCATCGCTATACGAACCCTTCGGATATGTACAGTATATAAGGGTAGAGAACCATCAGACCCCCGGTCTGATGAATGTAGACACTGGTGGTGGCGACGAAGGAGCCCGAAGACCAGACCGACGGAGGCTCTGGACCGGTCAGCTGGAGTAGATGACTGGAGGTGGAAGGGGAGGTGGAGGGTTGCACTTCTTTGCCTGCAACGACAGCTGAATAGCAAAGAGAGAAATGATTATTGAAAGCAGGGTTGTGACTCTGTGATTGGCCCTTGCCATTTGTGCACGATTCTTATTGGTTTAGCAGGAATGTGAACGCCTCCAAAAGCTGATTCGAGTTTGGTAGAGCATTGATTAAGAGTGAGGTCCTCCTGAAAGGATTTAAACTGAGATACATTTCAATCAGGAGAGACTAGTTGCAAAAATGCAACAGTTATACATGCATGATAAAATATATATTTATTTGGATAACAGCTGAATTGATTTAGGAGTGCATCGATTAATAATTAGGTCTTCCTGAAAGAATTTACGCTGAGCTACATTATTATTTATTTTTTATTATCAAAAACTGTTGTGAGTACTGAGTGAAGAAAGGAATCCGCCTTAATAAGCTGCTTTTTCATACTAATACAAACGTCAGGAGCTCACATTGTTTTTGTAATGCCTTCACCTGTTACTCTATCTGATGGTACAGGAGGCAATACAAATCTTACATTGCCCAAATAACGAAAAGTTTGACATATACTTACTGAATGTGTGGGTGTCAGACGGAGAGCTTTCAAAAATGGATTTGGAGAGACTCAAGTCTTGAGGTTAAACCTGCCATGTGTATGATGCAGGAGTCAGTGTTTTTCTCTGAGAATAGCGATGATGGCAATGAGCCAGCACTCCTTTAGATGAACCTTCCTCCCCCACAAGTCAAATAAAGAAATAAGGGATGTAACAAATTTGAGAAGTGCTATTTTAAATTACCAACAGTGAAAATAAAATTCAATCATCATACCTATAATTGTACAAAAATATTTCCAACTTTTTTTGGTATTGGTCTTGTCTCCAAAAAATACCTTCATCATTACTCTAAAATGACGAAGCAAGATTTATAGAAGATAGTGTCAAATTGTAGTGTCAAACAAGAAAGAGATAATTTAATGCAAATAACTTTGCATTACAAGATGAAACAAGTTCAAGATAGATAATGTTGTGTCCTTGCTGTCTAAGTATAACGGTAGAGTCCCAGTATGTTACTGTAAAAGCAACACACCAAACTGAAGTGGTTCACAGACAAAAATACACGTAACAAATAGGTCACCTGTTCAAACTCAGATTTTGACTTGTTGCTATAAGCACAAGAGTACTACTACACTGCACGTCCATGTGCTGTTCTCTTTGTGTGCATGTTGGTAGGAGCATCAGCGACATGTGATCCTTATGTTGGCTTTGAATGCGGCGCTGTCTGAGTGAGTCATCTATGATTAGCAGTTACTGCAGTAATAGATTCTGCAGAGCATTTGTCTTCGGTCTTCTGTCAATCTGTAGGACAAAGAGCTGCACCAAAACACTCCTCCAAGCTCTACATTGAGCTGTTTGTTTCTTGGAGAAGATATCAATGCTGCTGCTATATCAAATCTATAACAACACATTGTTTCTGCTGCTTGGCCTGAAGGGAAATGTGCTCAAAGTGTTTGTCGATGAATCTGGGCTGAGGCATGAGAAATCACAGCACACTGATGCTACATAGCCCAGGGCTATTATGCCCAACATACAGTGGGGCACCCCAGGTAATAAGTTGTTTTAATGTGTCAATTTTAAAGTTTGGGCACACTGCAGAGGTAATACCTTGTACTATTTTGTCGGCGTCTGTAATTGTTTAACAAATGAACGGTCAATCGAGGGAAAACGTTGTGGGAGGCTGTATTGTTTGACGAAGGAAGAGACTGAGCCAAAGGAGCAGCGTGCCGCAGAGCAGCAAGTAGGCGTCAAACCTATGGCCTAACTGTTGTTCTACCTGGGTGGCCTAGCAGTTAGCCTAGTTAGCTCCTAGTATCAAATGTGCAAGCACAACCAAGTTCTGTTGTAAAACCCAGACACAACAAGAGTGAGCAGTCCCAGGGTTGGTTGTGCCGTGACAATATCGATATTTGTGCCCGCTAAGACCTGTCAATGAAAAATGTGGTAAAGAAAGTGCAATTTCACCAACTGTGTCATATAAACATGTTTACAATGTGCCAGAGCAGCTGTTAATACGCACAGCAGCATTCAAACCACTCATTAATCACATAATCTGTATTGTTGCAGTAAAATCTCAATCATCATTATTAATCATCATTAACATCAAAAAGGATGATTAAAAAAAGAGCTCATATTGAAACAGTATTTACAAAGTGATTCCCAATTCAGCAGAGATGGAAAGTAATGAAGTAAAAATACTTTGTTACTGTACTTAAGTAGATTTTTCAGATATTTTTACTTTACTTTTTTTTACTTTACCATTTATTTTTGTAGCAACTTTTTACTTTTACTCCTTACATTTTAACACAAATATCGGTACTTTCTACACCTTACATTTTACAAAATTGGCTTGTTATTTTAGTTTTGTACAAAAGGTCGTCTATCAGCCAGGTGAGTGCATGTCGGAGAATAGCGTGGACACACGCCTCACACCGCAAATGGGAGTCAAAAGTGAGAGAAGAGAAAAAGAGACTAGCGGTTCAGAGGATAATTAGTTGAGATTGTGTGTGTGCGTCCTGAGAACTGTAAGTCATGTAACTTATGTTGTCAGTTCATTTAAGCCTGCTGAGGTATTGGTCTTAAAAGTTAGCTAGGGATGTTGTTGTTTGTGTTCTTCACCTGTTAGCTAGGTTGCACCTGGCTGTTGATTTGATATGATGGCGATTGTTGAACACCCTTGCTCACATTTGTATTTTAGGTGAATTATTTACATGCTGTAGTTACTCTGCATTAAGATAATGTAATTAATAGTGTTTTTTTGTGTTTATTTGCTAGCATATATATTATTATGCATTGTGTATGGTAGCCTTTACAATTTTATTTATTTCTTTGCAGAACCACTCCGTTTTAACAGACACACTTGGGGCGAAGTTGGAAACCAGAATCAGCTTTAAATACAGTCCTAATCTAGTCCTCACTTACAAATTTTAAATAATTTTACTGGAGTTACCATTGTTATTGTTTGCGTCATCAATACCAAATTAAATCTAATTGGATGGGAATATACAGTATTGTACGTTGCACTTGACACACAACTACAAGACGACTCGACGGATTTGGCGGCATTCATTTTTGGCAAATCATATCGGCGTGATGGAGCTAACGTTTGCACATAATATGGATGGCGACATAATGAAAGAAAAGATCCCAGAGATTTGGCAGACAAGCAGCAAGACATTCCCTATCATCCTCAGCCTTATCTGAGAGAGATGTTTGAGATAGTATGCATCAAGAAGGACTCCTGGCAAATGTGCTGCGTAACTTTAGTATGGGAAACTTCTTAATTCATGTCTGTAAAGTAATTCATATTTTATCCTTTATTTTCTTTCCAGAATCCATATTTGAGCACACACACATACTGTAAATATAGATTCCTTTAATGTTAAGGGGAAGATTAAAAAAGAGAAACTGGATGTGTGAATTCTCACAGAATCAAATTGAAGTCATATCTGCTTCTCAGTCAGAATCTTATTAACCTGGAGTCTACGTTTACTTTATACTTTCAGTAAATTTCCAAGCCTGTACTTTGTTACTTCTACTTGAGTAAAGAGGTTAAATCAGTATTTCTACTTTTACCAGAGTAATTTTTAACAAAAGTATCTGTACTTCTACTTGAGTACGGGAAGTGAGTACTTTTGCCATCTCTGCAATTCAGGGTGAAAATTAAACAATCATAAAAGGGAGATGATGGCTCAATTGTTAATAAAAATTACGAAATTCATCACTCATGAATTTTAAATTAATTTTGTAAAGTGCGCCTTTGATGTACATTTAACAAAATAACAACGGCAAACAACGTAAAAATTATGTTACTTGTTTCTCAAATTGTATTCAATCTATTCAAGCTATCTCAGCTAAAACAGTGTGTATGGCAGAGATGGGAAAAGTACTCACTTTCCGTACTTAAGTAGAAGTACAGATACTTGTGTTAAAAAATACTCTTGTAAAAGTGGAAGTACTGATTAAACTTCTTTACTCAAGTAAAAGTAACAAAGTACAGGCTTGAAAATTTACTTAAAGTATAAAAGTAAAAGTAGCCTTGCGAATGACAACCATTTTTTATGCAAAGCTACCTGGAGCACACAAATGTTACTAGAAAGACGCTGAGGAACTGGAGAACAAGGTCTTTATATAGCAATGGCTACATTTTAAATGGATGTCTGTAAATATGTCTAAAACATAACATATAATAAGATTCTGACTCATTAGCAAGATATGAATTCAGTTGTGATTCTGTGAGAATTCACAGATCCAGTTTCTATTTGTAATCTTCTCCTTAAAATTTAAATTAATCTATGTGTGTGCTCAAATATGGCTTCTGGAAAGAAAATAAAGGATTAAAATATGAATGACTAAACAGACATTAATGAAGAAGTTCCCCAGCACATTGGCACTTCTTGATGCCTACTATCTCAAACATCTCTTTCAGATAAGGTCAAGGATGATGGGAATGTCTTGCTGTTTGTCTGCCGGATCTCTGTTTTCTTCCTTTTCAATTATTGTCGCCCTCCATACTACTATGTGCTAACGTTAGTGCCATCCATACTACTATGTGCTAACGTTAGCGCCATCCATACTACTATGTGCTAACGTTAGCACCATCAAGCCTATTGATTTGCTGTGAATTAATGCAGAATGCAGAATCTGTTGAGTTGTCTTAGTCGTGCGTCAAATGCAACGTACAGTAGATATATTCCCATCCATTTAGATTGAATATGGTATTGATGACGTAAACAATAATAACGATAACTCCAGAGAAATTATGTGAAAGGTGAGGACTAGATTAGGACTGGATTAAAGCTGATTCTGGTTTCCAACTTGGCCCCAGGTGTGTCTGTTAAAACAGACAGAGACAACTTCTCTCTAGCTAAGTTTCCATCCACTTGTCAATTGAACGACAGTATCTGAAGTTCAGTAAAAAACAAACTCATGCGAATAAAGCTGGTGGAAGTGCTGATGCTTCATTAAGACCAACGTGCAAACTAGCTAACAGGTGAAGAACCATAGACCGTTAATATGAATGGACAGAGCACGTGTGACGTCACCCATTGGTTTGTGGAGATCAGAAATGAGTCGTCGAGTTTGCGTTTATGGGCGCAGCCATCTTGGTTGCGGATGTGACGATTTTAGAGAAGAGGGCGGAGTGAGAGAGGAGCCACCGACCGGTGGGCGGGATATACAGTCTATGGGCGGAATCTGACTGACGTTAGCTGAGAGTTAGCAACGCTGCTCTACCGTTACCTTAGCTAACCACTTTCACCACCAATGTGGTTGCAACTGCAGCTGAATAATTCAAGGTAAGATTTAGCTTCACTAGGTTTTAAGTATATCTTTGTCCCATATAGTCTATGGTTATAACATATAAGAGTCACATTGCAAAGTAAACGTATCTGAAGTTACCATGTAAATGTCTGTAACGTTAGCTTGCCGCTTAACTAGCTATGGTAAAACATGCTAACGTTAATTTTTTAATTGAAGTTTACTTCTCGTAGTTTAAACGTAGTGTCAGCGAAATGCTAACGGCAATTGTCAATGCTTATCATTATGTAACGCTATTAGCACATGTATAACCAAGTTTCTTATAACGTTTGGCTAACTGTAATAACCATAATGCACCAATAATGTGCTACTGTTTGCCCTGTCAGTCTATAGTTGGGGCATTTAACCTTGACATGCTGTTAAGAGCTAATGTTAGCAGAAATAAGCTTATTTAACTAAGTTACAGTTACACTAAAGAACAATGGACTGTTGTTGATTCATGTGTATTCTCCTGGATAATTAATGAAGTACAGTTACATGCTAGTGTGCATAGATATTTAACTATGAGGGGCTCAAATGGAAATTGATGATTCTTTCATTCTTTTAGAAATGAGTGCTGAGAGCCACGATGGCATGTTCACCCCCCAAATGCCCCAGAAATAAGCAATAGTATTAGTTAATTTCTTTTACTATATATTGTATAACATTAAACTTTAATCAGACTTTTTACAACTAAGCCAAGGTAATAAAGCATTTCAAATAGTGTGTAATTCAGAGTGCTGTTCATTTAACCTTTTTCTCTATAGCTTAAAATATTTGCTTGGCTGGTCTGTGGTGGAAGAGACTTCTCCCTTTCTTTTACCAGCCCCTACAAGGAAGAGCTGTCCCGGACGTCCTCCTTATTCACTGTGGCGGGAATGACCTGAGAGATGTCAGGGCGTCAACCTTGTCGCAGGGATGGAGGACGACCTGCAGCACCTCCACCGCAGTATCCAGGCATGATAGCACAAGTGCTGTAAGAGTTAAATGTTAAGCTGTATTTTTATATTGGGATTTGTAATGTCAACCATTCTACTGTAATTAACAGTGTGACAGAGATTCAACGACCTCTTTATTATGCAGACATGTCTTGTGACAGTTAAGTTTGCCTTTACCTTAACCCACAGCAGTGTTTTATGTGTGGAATTTACTCTTGTAAAAGGTGAACTACATTATTTAATTCATATATTTTTAAAAATCTTTAGTGTTTGGTTAATGTATTTTTTTTAAAGTTGATGCCCATTTCAATGTGAAATAAAGGTCCTTCTAAAGCTACATTTGTTGTTTTTCTGAAGTAACTATAATAAGAACATCCAGCATTGTAGTCATACAAGAAGACATTGATAATTTTATAGAATTTGTAATTGATAAAAAGTGTCTTTCTATTTTGGCTTATACACATAAATGTACCATACTTGCTTTTCTTGTGTATTTTGAACATTTTTAGTAGGTAATTGAAAGTGCCCTAGGTGCTGTTTAATCTGTGCAGGGCTATTGTAAATCATAGCGTATGATCACAAATTGCAAAGGAGAATTAAACAACTTATTAAATGTCAGTAACTGATTAAATCAAATCAGGTACATTTGATTAATCATTAGTTACTGACATTTTTAAAGTATGAAAAACTAAAAACCATACAAGGACATGCAATGTAAATATTTAATTCTAACAGTACATAAATACATAAAATATACAAGACCCTTTATGTGAAATTACCAAACATACTTTCACTTGTGACTGCTAGAGTATATTCATTATTTTATTCCAGTTTAATATTTATAAAAGTTTTAATCCACAAAACTACTTAATGTTACTACTATCACCTCTCAAACTACAGCAGAAACTAAGTCAACCACAAGAAATTGAACCTTGAAGTGCCAAAAGTTGGTCTGTCCTTTCAGCAGAAGAAGCTGAACCAAAAATGATTTTCTGGCATTTTTACAATCAGAACACATTTGAGAACTTTGGATGTGGTCAACGCTCTGGTTTCCACATCCAGATGAAATGGCACTAAATACGCCGCTCTACACAACAGGTCTTCCTTCTGGAGGCTCTATACAACAGGTCTTCCTTCTGCAGGCTCTATACAACAGGTCTTCCTTCTGGAGGCTCTATACAACAGGTCTTCCTTCTGGAGGCTCTGCTCATTCAGTTTTCAGTGTGGATACCTTTGTAGTTCCAGTAAAAGACATACATGTAGTTAAGGCATGGTAGATCACAATTAATTATATTAATATATGAGCTAATTTATGAGACACACACTAAATTATTTATTTAAATTAATAATACCTGCTTGTCTCTAAAAAAACTGATCTTCCTCAAGTGTGAACTGCAGACGTGACTTTTCGTGGTTCCATTTGCTGGTCTCTCTCTCCTCATGTTCACCAACCATTGCTTCAGCCTGGCCTCATCAAAAGGAAGTCTGTTTGGAATAAATTCATGTTGTGCATTTAGAACTCACATCCCAAGGTGTATATACTATCAATTTACACTAACAAGGCACCACATCTGATGTATGCATCTGTAATGAAAATGATGATATGTATATTTAATAGATTAATATAATGTCATACCCAACGTAACTTTACAATAATGTCTAATTGTTTCATGTGCGCCATTTATCGCTAACAATCTGACCCACTCCCCACCCGAGACCTCCGTCTCCAAGTCAACGCGCTCCCTCCCGCAGCTTAGTCCGTGTGGTGATGGTGATGCTGGGTGGCTGCTGCCGCGGCGAGGGTAACAGGGTGCCTGTAACCTCTCGCCCAGAAAGATCCGCAGCCCCGACTGGGGTGGGGTGTGCAGGCCTCGCCATGACCGTCTTTCGCCCGCCTCCGGGTAACGTTGCCCAAACTTTCGGGATACATATATTGACTCAAAAGCAGGTCTACGTTTGACGTACAAATCCGCCACACGAAGATATGAGGGGTTATGTCTGAATCACACGCTGTTCCACGATGATCTTACCCCGTGCTATAGGGTTTATGAATTTGCAATATAACGCTAGCTACATCAGGCTTGATTTTAAGCTAACGTTACCATTACATGGCATCGATTAGCACTCATACCCCTATTACAGATCAACAGATCACAGGCGAGATCGTTGGCGAGATCGGTGCATACCTACTGTATTCGACTGTAACATTAATATATTTTAATACGTTTATACATAGACTGTATGCGTTTATACGGTCTGCATAGCCTTATTAGTTAGCCCGCTAGCTTGCTTAGCAAGGTGCAATCTAGAAGCTAGCTAACTGATATTAATTGAGATGCTAACGTTGGCTAACGAAAAACTGTATTAAAACAAAATATAATTTTACTTACCGGAAAAACTGAACTGCCGATTCCTTTGAGTGTCTTGCCGTGCAACCCAACGCTGAACAAGACATTTGTTGCGAATTCCACTTGGAGGGTCCAAACGTCGGGACTCAAGTAGCTAAGGAATCACTCTAGCTTTGATTATGTATACCAAAACGATTTATTAATAAAAACAGAGCAATGCATTCCGGACAATAAATACGTGCACGGGTCTCAATGGAACATGACTAGCTCAGAGGTTTCACAAAAAGGCTCCGTAACAGTGGCCTGCAACGGTTTATAAAGCCGCCTTTAAGGGAGTCCTATTGGTTAAAAGCGTCACAAGGCGGGTCATATCGCCATAGCAACTGTATTTCTATTGGCTGGGTGGGCGCGACTTCCTGTTTACATTACTGTGTGGGTGTGTGCGTGTGTTTGGGGTTTGTTTTCCTGTGGGAATTCCTTTGTTCCCCTCCATTTTGAGTGAGCACGTGGCTTTCTGGCCTTCCTGCATCCGGTTCTCTTGTAAATGTAATGTCTTGCCAACAGGGTATCGCCCCCACCTGGATGCCAAGCAACAGTACATTTTCTCCTTCATTCAACGTCTGATATGAGTTTTGTTTCATTAACTTATGCATAAGTTCATTCACAGTGTCTAAATATGATAACAATACCTGAGTACAATTTCTCACAATAATTAACAATACCTGAGTATAGCTTCCCACAGATCCCCTATATCTGAATATAATTTCCCACAAATCCCCCTTTTTACACCTACTAGGTGTAAATCCTACTGTAAACAAGGAACTGTGTGGAAAACCTTTTAGAATTCATTTTAGTATAAAAACGTGCAGCAAAAGTTTAATATGGTAAAAAACGTATATCCCCCTTTTCACACCTGCAAAGGTGTGAATCCTAACTCTCAATGTTGCCCTATTGGACACCTGGTCCCCCCTGGTCTTATTCACAAAGGGTGGGGTCTCTTGGTCACAGTGGTGTGTGTGTGTGCCTATTCGCTTACAATATACAAGATAATAATCCTCCATCTCTTCACCTTCTGGTATCATCTTACTCTCCCTACTGTAAACATACAAACACACACGCACACACATATGAACTGATACAAATCAACAGGTTGCAGTCTCTCAATTGGAATGTGGCTGAGGGTTTATGACTCTCATTTCAGGAAAGATCAGTGGGGGTGAAACTCTATCAACATAGTCCAATCAACATTGTATTGTTTTAGCCTAGACTAAAACCCCAGGGGACAAGAGACAGGGGACCACCTTTGTGACGTACCAGGAAGCTCCTTTCCATATGTTAATTGCCAGCAAAACAAAGAACACAACAACAGAAAAGCTACTGTCTTGACTAAAACGTGCATCCCCACCCCTAAGGGAAAACAAAAGTTTGAGTGAAAGAAAAGAAATAAACCCAATACAAAATCATGAAAAACAAAATTCAGAATGAATATAAATGCAATGAACTAAAAATGTGGAAACCCTCTTATTTATCATTTCAAGTCAAAAAACAATCCAATGAGTCAAAATTCCCAATAGGCTATGCATCTACTAATGTATCCATTTAAAACCCCAATAAGCTTTAATCTGGTACCTCTGGTACATTATCTTGTAATGTCAAATTGCTTTAAGGCAGCTCAATTTAATTTTCCCACCACTTTTCAGTTGACTTTATTTGAAGGCTTAATTTGACTTGAAATGAGCTTTCATCAATTCATTCAGACACAACATTACTCAAAACACCAAACCAAAAGAATAAAAAGAAACAGATGAATCCTAAATAAAAATGCACTTATCAATTTAAAACATTTGAGACATCACACAATGCTAAATCATGATTCTTTGATGACCGCCTGAACATTCACTCTTAAGACTGAGTGGATCTGCATTGATTTAATCTGTCTGCATCAAGGTGTGAAACCCCCAGTCCCTCCTTTTCAGTCCTTCTTTAACACAGGAGACAATGAGTGAGGTTTTGAAAGAGCAAATTAACACTTAAACAGGGAACAGGAAAAAGGATGTTTAAGTTAAACCAGACTAATTTAGGAAAACACCAAACATGAAATAGATGTAATCGACTGAAACTAATTATTTCAAATGTGAAATGTTTGACAAATTTGTATACAGTTCTAACTGCTCATTATGCATTTTCTGAGGCTGGTCTAAGCTTTCGCAACACCACCTTTATGGAAATCCTATTCAGTAAGCACAATGAAATGACAAGCATGGAGTTTACACTCCCCCTTTTTATCTCACTCTGTGAGATTACCACCTAATTGTTTACTCATCCTGTGAATAGATCAATGTCTACATTAAATCACAGTACTTTGCAATACCGGATCTATTTCCTACCAAATCATCTTTTAACACTTCATTGAAAATGTGAGGATTATGTTTAATCCATCTGTATTAACCTATTATTAACCGATCTTGCTTGAAACTATAACAGGAAATTTAATGAAAATGTTACAAAATTTATAAGGCCCTACAAAATGTAATTTTCCCTACCAGACATGAGACATGTCTTAACCCTTTAAACATGTCTGTTTACATGAACTTTACCTAATTTGTAGAGTATAAGTTGTTGTTCCCAGTATTTTATGTGTGTTTGTTTTTAGATTGCGAGTCTGTAAGTGACAACCTGCCCTTCACTTGTGCATCCGAAGTACCAGAACCAGGACGGTCTCTTGCTCCCCCTTCTCCTTCTTAATCCATCTGCTGCTCGTTGGTCTGTATCTCCAGATAAGATCAAGTATCTTTGTCTTATGATGTAGCAGATCTCCGGGTCACATGGTTGACCCCTCCAGAGCCCTCTCACCTCGGCGTCAGCAAAGCCCCCACCAGAGCATGTGGACCCCACTCCTTGCTCTGCGGTCCAGCACAGCACACTTACAGATGTTTGCAATTATTATCAAACATTTAGCCCTGGTCCACTTTCAAGTCACTTTGGGCCAATAATCGCAACCAGACCCTGACCCATTGTGGTCTCTAGCTGTGCGGTGGTCTGAGGTGCTGTGATGGTTGTTGTTGGTCTTCTGGTCCAGTTTGTCTCTGATCCTGCAGCTGGAGGAGCGAGATGGACCTGGTTCTGACACACGAGGCACTGTGTGGCACAAAACAGAACTCCAAAAAGCATTATCTTTTCTTTTATCAATACTCATTTAGTGTATGTCACTCATGTCACTCAAATAACATTTCTTTCCCTCTTGCTGGTTTAACTCTATAAAATCCCCAAACATTCTAAAGAGAAACTAGTTTTGGCACTTATCTCCTCCAAGCTTCAGTTTACATTATGGGTTATGTTTTCTGCACAAATATTTAAAACAAAATCGTAGAGTCGTTTTGATATCCTTAATGCTATGGACACTTTGTATTGTTACTATCCCTTTTTAGTCATATCTCCTACAGAATCCTATTCCTAATTATGTAATAGTTTTAGCCATTAAGACACTGTCTTGCGTCTTGATCTTAAAAGCAACAAAACAAAAGTTCAAAAAGAAAAGAATCACCCAAATAAAATATTTCCACATCAACTCAATAGTTTAAACAGTTTGTCATGTAAAAACTCAAAATACAAACAAAATCCACAAACAAAATTAAGCTTCACTAAAAGCTCATTTTAACACCACATCAAAATACACATAGAATGGAATCCTATATCAGCCTAGACTGGTTTCAATCTTATCTCAACCAATAAACTTGATGACTTATAACAAAAAGAATGTTTCCCCAATTTTCTATTTTTAAGTTGCAACAAAAATTTGAACTAATCAATGTGTAATGTGTTCTTTATGACCTGTTGTCCTAGTAACAGTAGAACCAACTTTATCACCTAGTGGTTCAATCTATCCAATTTGTTACCTGATATGAGAACATATCTCATTATACTGTGTAATTTATGATCAAAATCTTCACTTAGCTGCAAGTCTACTGGAACCTCTCTTTACTTTGTGCATACCTCTTTTTATCTTAACCTCCTCTATACTTGTGCGTTTCTTGAAAGAACCACACTTCAGCTGTCCTCTAGACCTCTGTAAAGCAAAAAAAAAGATTTCTTCCTTCTTTACTTTTCACTTTACTTTAAAGAAGTCTTTAATCTATGACTTTAATTTCAAAAACGTTACTGCAATAGGGTCAGTCATATTAATAGTAAGAAATTTCATAATTTCACTGTTCCAAGTTTAAAAGTCCCAATTCCAAACTGTAAATCTTTGTATTTATATTACCAACACAATTCCCTACAATATTTCCCAAGCATGATAAGTATCACAAAGTACTGTAAAGGTAACAATATAAGAAGCCTCATATTTTTCTTTCTTAAACTGGAAATGATCAAAGCCATTTTCTATTAATCAACTAAGTAATTGAATCAATTACCACTTTCATGTGAATATTTTTAGATCAATGCATGGATCCCACATTGGATTGACTACTTTTATCTCTTTGTTTTGTTTTTTTTAAACCGAATGTTCCCTCATTTAAATCTCAATTATTTTTCTTAAAACGTTACACTATTTCCCTCTTTTTCCTAGTTGGAGTTTTCTCAGCCTCCCCAAGTACCACTGAGATCTGACAGGACATATTAATATAATTTTGATCCATCTCCTAATTGCAGACATACAACAAATAAAGCAAGACAAGACATACAGACATACATTTAAACATATACCAACTATACCCAATCTGAAAAATGAGTCATTAATAGTGTTGAATTCTCACCAGCTATGTCCCTCCATAAAATGCACTAAACTTTCTATTTCTTATTTCTTACTTTTTCCTTGTGATATCAAAAATTTCACATTTCTTTTCCTTCAATCTACCAGATCTCAGACATAATCTCATCTACTACCTTTGAACACCTCTTTCCGCTTACTCAAATACTTATATTGCAACAATAGTTTAATTACTACATGAGTCAACACTTCTCTTCTGCTTTCTTCTCTCTGTAGCTATACCCTTGCTTCTATATAACCACTTTTTCCTTCTTTCCCTCATTCTTACAACACCCTCTCTCTTTGTCTCTTTTCTGTATGTTTTTTTTTTTAATGTAAATGTGCTGTATTTATATAGCGCTTTTCCAGTCTTAACGACTGCTCAAAGCGCTTTACATCTACAGGAAACATTCACCAGTCACACACCTTCATACACAGTGGCCGGGGCTGCCGTACAAGGTTCCACCTGCTCATCAGATAAACATTCATACACATTCGCACTCCAATGCGCAGCACCGGGGCAACTCGGGGTTCAGTGTCTTGCTCAAGGACACTTCGACAATGACTGCAGGGGCAGGGATCAAACACCAACCTTCCGATTGGCAGGCAACCGCTCTACCACTGAGCCACAGCCGCCCATATGTATGTTTTACTGCTGGTTAAATTCCATGTGTGCCAACCGGAGATTATTATGGCAGTCTTATGTGTAGATTTACTGGAAGTGACTGATCACTTTCTGTCCCTGTGTTTTATCAACTCTGTCTTCCTTACCTTGTGTCCTAGTGTCCCTTATGGGGTGTGCTGCTCCCTGTATGAGCATTAAAAGACAGTGGAGAACAGCATGTTTTATCTACTACATTTCATTATTTTATTTCTCAATTTGGCACGTAATATGAGATTTCAGTTTTGGCATTGTCCTCTAATTCAGTTATATCATCCTGTAATTTGATTCTATTCCCCGCATTATCAGTCCCGCCCCTATTCCCAGCATGACAAAATTTATCACTACTATTCTTCTCCTGAGCCCTATTTCTTTTAGGCTTGGTGCCCTCTGTCCAGACTGAGGACTGTCTGGACCTCCTAAGCAGCGCTTAATTTCTGCATTTTTTTGAATCAAATTGTGTGTCCGCTAAAGTGCGGGTTGGAGGGTCTGCTGGGGCACAATGTGTCAGGTGGTGCCAAGGTGCGCCTGATTACCTTTGACCTGGACCGAGTGTGAAGTAAACTCCTTCACTTTGGACCAGTCCACCTGGGGTTGGCCCACTTCCTCTTGTGGACCTTAACCCTGACCCAGTCTCCTACCTTAATGGTCTGCCTCTCGTTCTGAGTGGGTGCTGGCTTCTTTCTCCACCTGGGTAGAGAGGGCTGAGACCAAATAGGTTAGTTCATTCATGTAGGCAGACATTTCTACCTGTTTTACATCCAATAAAGGCATATGACCTCCATTATTGGGTGGACCTGGCATGTGGTCTGCCAGTCAAGATCTCGTGGGGGAAGGTGCGTCTCTCCCCTTTTGCAGCTCTCATGGCCATGAGTGCCAGGGGAAAGGCCTCCACCCACTTAATCCTGCTCTCATGGCAGACCTTGGCTATCTTAGTCTTCAACGTTTGGTTGGCCCTCTCCACCAGTCCCTGGGACTGTGGATGTGTACCGACCCGAATGAGTGTGTGATCCCCAGAGCAGCCTCAACTTCTCTCAACAACTGGTTGTTAAAATGGGTGCCATTATCTGACCTGATTCGTCTTGGAATGCCGTACCGTGGTATCAGTTAACCATTTTACTACAGTCTTCCCATCTTCATGTCTAGCTGGGATAGCTTCTACCCACCTAGAAAATCTGTCTACCATTACCAACAAATATCTTTTCCCTTGCACTACATTGTCTGCTATTTTACATGTAATTTTAACCTACGTCTTCAACAGCAGCACCACAGACGGACCAGAGGCTTGGTCAATTGTCAACGCTTTACTCGGGCTCACACAAATCATTCTTTTCCAAACTTTCCAATTTTATCTCTGCTCTTATCTCTTTCTTTTACTTTCACTCACTCCCTACATCCGCTGAGAACAGCCTTATGGACCGAGACTCCAAATGGTGAACACTGGCCCTGTACGCGCCGAGACTTTCCCTCGGCATGTAGTTTAATTACTCCTACCGGCAAGTTTCAATCTCCCGCGTATCTTAGCTCCAAACTTTGGAATCACCTATGATTTATCAACTCATTCACATTTCCAACATTCATTCTTCAACAGCATTATACACTCTGTATTTCGCTCTCTATGTTTCCACACTCACACACTTCCACGCGTTGGCCCACCTTATGGGTGAAGCACTACAACGAACGCTGGCTGGCTATGTGTCCCGGCCTTCCCCATCAGTATACGACTGCAGCGCATCTATCGACCGGTTTATCGAACCTCCCACAGAACACAGCTCCAAAAAAAAAATTGGAATCGTCTACGCATCCCAGATGCTTCAACTCACGCACTCTCCACTCTCATTCACAGAAAAACGGAATGCATTGTTCAATGTCCACAAAACACTTAATAATTTTTAGTCTATATTTTTTTTTTTACATAATGTACTCACCCGGAGTCTGATCACTTTAATTTGGTTTATACTATTATACAATATGCTGAATTTGATGAAACAGGTTTCAGCTTACCCTTTTTTAGAGAGCTCCCTGTGACCATTCCTCCGCGGTTTGCACACCATGCCTCCTTTGTCCCGTACCGTCAGACGTGGACTGTCCGTGGAATCTGGACCCGGAGTTAAACAACTTCTAATCCTGATTCCGTGGAATTCCTAAGTTTAACCGCTGCTCGAAAACCATCCTCTGCTACCAAATTTGTTGCGAATTCCACTTGGAGGGTCCAAACGTCGGGACTCAAGTAGCTAAGGAATCACTCTAGCTTTGATTATGTATACCAAAACGATTTATTAATAAAAACAGAGCAATGCATTCCGGACAATAAATACGTGCACGGGTCTCAATGGAACATGACTAGCTCAGAGGTTTCACAAAAAGGCTCCGTAACAGTGGCCTGCAACGGTTTATAAAGCCGCCTTTAAGGGAGTCCTATTGGTTAAAGCGTCACAAGGCGGGTCATATCGCCATAGCAACTGTATTTCTATTGGCTGGGTGGGCGCGACTTCCTGTTTACATACTGTGTGGGTGTGTGCGTGTGTTTGGGGGTTTGTTTTCCTGTGGGAATTCCTTTGTTCCCCTCCATTTTGAGTGAGCACGTGGCTTTCTGGCCTTCTGCATCCGGTTCTCTTGTAAATGTAATGTCTTGCCAACAGGGTATCGCCCCCACCTGGATGCCAAGCAACAGTACATTTTCTCCTTCATTCAACATCTGATATGAGTTTTGTTTCATTAACTTATGCATAAGTTCATCACAGTGTCTAAATATGATAACAATACCTGAGTACAATTTCTCACAATAATTAACAATACCTGAGTATAGCTTCCCACAGATCCCCTATATCTGAATATAATTTCCACACATTATTATCCAACCAAAAGTGTCACAGCCACAGCGATGAAACGTAGTCACCCCCAAAATGAAGTTCACGTGCCGTGGACAGCTTGCTAACACTCTGTCATGATGACAGGCGAGAACTGTCAATCACATCATAGCCACGCCCTAAAACACCCCCGCTTTATCGCCTATTTTAAATCAACGAGACCGTAATTTCAAAAATGAACATCATTCTGTATTGCAGAATACTTAGAACTAGCGATCAAGACCATAAACTCATTATGAAGATGTTTACGGTAATAAATCCTGTGAGAAGAGGCGCAGACAAGCCGTTGTTGAAAAGGGTACGTCTTTACTCCCTCAGGCCTGGTGATTAATTATGGTGAAGCTGCCTCATGCATCTTAGCCAGGGCGGCCTAACAGTAGGATAGAAATGACCTGACATGCTTGACCTAAAAAGGCAAATTGGAGAAACTTTCAGTTCTGGTGAATAAGAAATGAAAGTAGGTGTCCCTGAGGTCTATAGAGGTGAACCACTCTCCTGGAGTGATAGGCCGAAGGATGCTGATCTAAAATGAGAGGACCTTCAGATACACCTCCTTAGGTTTAGTATCGGCCTATGAGCCTTTTCTTATCAGGAAATATGTATGAGTAAAACCCAGAGCTCTGCGTATGTGGGTCTCCTAATGTAACGGCCCAAAGTAATACTGAGCACTACACAGGGTCTGGGACCCAGGACAACTATTACATGACTTATTGTCATGGCAACCACTTTTCACAGCTACACCACAAACTGAAACGCTTGTTACCAGGAACAAAAGCTGACATTATCTCCCACTCTCATCATCACTGTTTACCAAGACTTGGAGGCACTTGAGGCTACATGGAGCAACGAGCTCCTACACAGACTTGTTTCCTAACAAAAACAATTACGAGCATTGCGCTGCTTATGGTTAAAGACAGAGTTCAGCACATTTTGATGATATCTCACCTTGATTACCACGCTGGTTTTCTATCAGCTTACTAAGCTCAGCTCCTGACGCAATGTTCTCCTGCCAAGCTGTGAACACATCCCCGAATCCATTACCCAAATTAGTTTTGATCTAGTCCAATTTTACAAATTTCATGGCCCACGTAGGTCTGACTATAAACCACATCTTCAGATCTTTAACCCCCAAAACCTGGCAGAGCGTTCCACGTCTTTATTACAGTTTCATCGTTCACACCTGTTTTTTTTATGGAGTCTTTATTTTCTCAAATCTTCTTTATGCACGTTTAATGAAAATACACACATCCACAAAATTGCAGTGGTCAATAAAAGCTTTATATTTTGGTCGCAGCTGTAGAATCAGGAGTCTGACAACGTTACAGGAGTGTAAATCAGTCAAGTATTCCTTTTAGTCGATGCTAAAACCAAGGTTTCACCATGTGCATGCAGAACCACTAGCGGTTGTACCAATATTTTTATTTATTTATTACAGTATTTTAAATTAACTTAATTTAAAGGATAGGGATAAGGAGTTCTGACAATTTGTTTTTTTTATAGTTTAGCTTTTCTTGTTAAGTACTGGGTACGTTTACCTCTAATTCATAATCCATATCCACACACCATACCTGTGATGAGTGGTGAGATACAGACATTAACACAAGCAAATCATTGACCTTAGGAAGGGAGACAAAAACAGGCTGATTTAATGCAACATAATATTTTAAATCCATAAAAAGTCCCCGAGTTAACAAAAAGTTCCACACACATACACACACAGTACAAGGGAAGCTCTTTATTTCTCTCTAATCAGACTTTGACCAAAAAAGCAGTCCAGCATCGTTCCAGAACCTTAAAACAACCACTGATGAGGAAACACATTACATCACACTGATAAAAACATTTTTTAAACCACTCACGCTTTGCATTTAAACCAAACGGAGAGCGAAGTGTGTCCTGCCCCGGCTCTCTCTCCTCTGCTGCTGCTAGCTAAAAGGTGCAAATTATTTGACACAGTCTAAAGCAGTCTCTTCCTTGCTCCACAGCTGTCAATCACTGTTCCCTTAGCCAATCGCACAGCTTGCAGTCACTGTGCCTGGGGTTGGAGTAGGGTTGGGTGTGGGGGGGAGGATGTCGTCGGGGTAGGCAGCGCGGGATTGGTTGCTCGGCTTAAACTGCGTGAGATTGTGATTGAGGGAAGGAAGGGTCGAGGTATCATGTTTGAGTGCCACAATAGCAGAAAATCACAAATAGATACACAGATTTAGTTCAGAGTAGAATTTAAATTGGTCTTAATGTACTGGTTCTTAAGATTATATTACTCGGCTGAACTTTGATGACAAAGAGCAACAGTTCAACTCACAGCTGTGAAAACACAGGAATACTGACCTTTTTTTCTGGGTGTGTGTGCTGCCAGTGTTATACCTAATAGGGAAAGCAACTACTAAACATGTACTTTTTAGGTACACTTCTGTTGGCTCTGTTGTGTGTGTGTGTGTGTGTGTGTGTTTTGTGTGGGATAACTTTTCTCTTTGCTAGCCATTCTGAAGGCATGCAAACTTCACGTTGCCTGGTAATCTCAGATTCAAAAGAGAGAGAACGCAAAAAGGTTTATGTGAATGTCCGTACACGTGTACAAGGACTCACTTAGTGCATTTTGTATATATATATTGTGTGTGTGTGTGTGTGTGTGTGTGTGTGTGTGTGTGTGTGTCTGTCTGTCTGTCTTATGTCTATCTGTAGGCCCTACTGTGCCGGGGGTACGGCAACATGATTGCGTCCACGCTACCTTCGCTGTCCGAACTGCTGTCAGAGTCGCTGCTGCCGGAATAACCCAGAGTCCTGGTAAAACGCCGACGCACACGGCCGCTGACGGCAGGTGTAACACGCCTTGACCGGAGCCCAGGGCAGCTGGGGGGGCCTTGGCTGTCAGGTTGGGGATTGTTTTTGATCTTCAGCTCCCCCTGGTTCTCCTCCTGCTCCATGCTCCTGTTCTGAACAGCACAACACACGGTGAGATTCAGGGGGTGTACGTGCAGACATCCCTGTCTAAGGCTATTTCAATTTGGAGGGTAGGAACTGTGAATTATGTAACCAAGAAAAAAAAGAAAAATACAATATACATGTTTTTTACTGTGTTAAGTGTTACTGTGTAAAGTCTATTTTATTTTGGCGCCCATGTTATCCAATCTGTCTGTGCATTCCGGGCGTGTAGCGTTTGCGCTTCCTGAGTGCTGTAGGGATAGTTTCGGCGTCTCCTCTATGTCTTGCAAGAGACGGAGCGTATTCAAACCAGGCAGACAATCACATACAGGAAGACCAGAGTGCAGCTGGATACTTAAAATAACCCCATATCATCACATACCCTTCACCATACCTAGAGACTGGGCTGGTGTTATTTCAGTTAGCTTAATAGCTGGTATGATTTGCATTGAGAGATGATCTTATGGAAAGTTCCCCCTGCCTATCTCTAGGTATGGTGAAGGGTATGAGATGATGTGGGGCTATATTAATTCCAAAGGCCAAGGGAACTTTATCAGGATGCATAGTATACTGGATCCATGGCCTTTAAAAATTAAACTGTGCCTGCCTCTATGGGAATTTAACATAGGGGTGTGTATACTTATGCCCCCTGTATTTTAAAGGAAGAACATTTATTTATTACATTATTCATTCACAAAGAAATTGGTGTTCTTATAAGGTTGGATTTTCCTGATGTTTTTGAATTAAGGCATTAAAGACAATTTCAAAAGATTTTTTTTTATTATTCTTTTTAATCAACTTCAGCATGCAAGCCACTGTACTGGGACCTTCATTGCCTACCGTCTGCAAGCTGTTATTGTCTTTTCGACCGCTGCAGGTGCATGTTCATTCATTGTTTATGGTTCATTGAAACATCGTTTAGACCCTTTACAATGAAAATCTCTAAAGTTATTTTCGTAAAGTATCTTTAAGGAACATGCCAACTTATTGGGACTTTAGCTTATTCACCGTATCCTCCAGAGTTAAATAAGTCCACACACAGGACTTCTCTAACAATAGGAACATGTTGGCATTATTTTGTCACTTATTGGGAGCAGTAGCTAGTTGGAACCTGTTACCTGCAGGATCTTTACTAGGCTATTCTATTGGTCGACAGAGTTACAGCATGCACAGAGATGAGAAGGGTATGTAACTCTGCGGGATATGGTGAATAAGCTAAAGTCTCAATGAGTTGGCGTGTTCCTTTAAAATACAGTGTCCTAAAAAGGGACGCTTTTTTTGTTGTTGAGTATATATAGCTTAACCACCTTAACAGTTAAGACCACAATCAGGTTTGAACCAAAGCAATTGACACTCAGCATTGTAAAGGGGTCCCCTTGGGATCGGTCTGACCATCTTGGGTTTCATACTAGGCAGACCGCTTCCGCTTCGCAAAAGAGGGTCAGTCTTTCTGTCCAGGGCCTGAAGTTAACGTTTTTGATCCATTTAAAAATCTACCTGCCACAGTCCTTTTCCCAGCCAGTTTTTTTGCCTCATAAAGATGAAAACAGTAGTTGCTGTGTCTCTATGATCCTATCCTGTCCTGTCTTATCCATGGTAGCCTACTTGTGGACATTGCGCCGTCATCACGTGCTGTAGTAGGGGGGCCTCCCTGCTAATCCATCATAAAGGCATAATTTCCTATCCTGGCTGGGACACATATGCATACGGTTTGATAAAGTATTTATTGGACTTTAACTTATCATTGCACCTACAATAATGTATGTGTCATCTGCAGTTTTTCCACGTGTGTGATTATGTGCGTTTATGATGTGTGTGCGCCAGTCGTGGGGGGAACGAGCAGCAGCCCTGCCCGCTGCAGCCAGGCGACAGGACTGAAACACAGCAACTCACAGAAACTTTATAGTGAAAAACCGTTACAGCGTACATTGATGTTAAATGCATGCAGGTTGGCAGGACGTCCGAAGGTTTTTGTTTGCTATCTTTTGCTCTACGTTTTGTTGGAAAATGTGAGATGTTCGAGTCACACACGTCTCGTATTTAGATCAAAACAAGGAAATTAATTTGACCCATTCTCATGCGATTGGGGTCCCCGGCTGTCATGTCTTCCAGTGATTTTGGGCCCCTGATTGTCCGGCCCGTAAGCAACGGTGTACCCTGCTTACCAATAGTTACGCATCTGAATCACTCAATTCTCATAGGCTACCTGCCGATTGTGGCAGGTAGAATGACAGTGTTACCCGCCAATTGCAAAATTCACCCACATTTGCCAGGTGGCCGGGTGTTAATTTCAGGCCCTGGTCCTGTCCAATTATAAAGTAATTCCAGCTCTGCATGTAGAACAAAAACGCACCTTCCTTGGAAGCAATGTATGCACCATTCAATCACAAGCAGTGAGCGGAGTACGAGCGTTTTTTGGGTTGGATGGGTGGGTCTATCATTTAGCAATTCCAGGAATTGTCAAGAAAGTCCACTACTCAATTCTCTTCAGACAGACATTCCCTCCTGATATATGGCCCCAGGCTGCAGCCCACCTGTGTGTCTGCTCCGTTTCCTGTCGTTGCTGTAGTTGTTAACCTCTGCTTCTTACTGCTGTCTGACGACTGGGAGGAACTGGGTAAGAGAACAAAGAGATTTTGAAGATGTAACGGCTCTAATAAAGATTTTCATGCCAACAACGGGTCAGTAACAGTGACAAACCCATGGGAGTTCCACTCAGCTCTACTTAGCATTTCAGCCTCTTTCAGCTCATTTTTTGTGAGACATACCTTGACTCAGGGTTCATCTTCACACACACACACACCACACACACACATAGTGAAGCATTTAGCAGCTAAAAATAAATATATTTCCCTCAGGAGTTGACGAGAGTTTAAAACAATTTAAGGAAAGTTAATATTTTGACCTTAATTCAAAGACTGACAGACAACTTGAAATAATGATATTGTGGTTTTTGTTTTGCTGAATGAGGAAATAGGCAAGCGCTTCTAACAAGTTTCATATTAACTTTAAAAGGTCAGCGCTGTATTCACAGCTGTTCGCTGCCCCCGAAAATCTAAATCAGCCGATGCAGCTTTAAAGGCATGTATCTGTGTGCC